>NW_017096699.1:48362-66418 GCF_001412225.1 Nicrophorus vespilloides
TTTTTCTTCTTCTATAAGTTTATGGGATACAATTGTTGAACTTTATAAATAGAGTTTTAGTGGTAGCTAATAGTAGCTTGAGGAGTTTCATTATTTACTTCTACTAAATCACTAGATATTTATTGTTGGAGGAAATGTTTGATTTTTATAAGATAAGGTATGTTTTAAATTATCGATTATTTTTAGCATTCTCATTGTTCATATTCCGTTTTCTAATAATCCCGGAATTTAAAACGCACAATTCCTGGTGTTGGGAGTATACAAATCAGCTAATTTCCCGAGATATTGTTCCCGAGAAATCTCGAGAAGAACCCACTATCATAGTTTAGATAAAATGAAAACAAATTTAATGTGGACATCAATTTTCAAAAAATAAGTGTATTATGAAATATAATTCTTTTGGTTTATTACAATTTTTCAAATAAATAATAAAAAAAACAAAATTTATTGAAACAACCTTAAAATGTCCAATTTTTCTATATAAATGTTGTGAAATTTAATTAAAAATATAATATATAGTTAATTAGTATTAATATTAGTAATAAATTGAAAATAAATTGTGTATTTCAAAATGCAATTAATTGTCACAAATAAAAGGAATAACTGCAGACCGTGTTCTTCTTTATATTCTATTGAATCCGTCGAGGATGTTACGTATGAAAAGCTTTTTGCTCCTTTTATCAAACGATATAAATCACGGAGAGAAAGTTGGAGAGTTACTGATTTAATGAACGCACATTTTTGCACAGCGTAAAATAAATGGGTGTATTGCAATTTTAATTCAAAAGCGAAGCGAAATACTCTTCAGGAGGATTCAGATGATGGATGCCGAGTATATCAAAAATTTCACCATCGACTTTAAGAAATAATTACGAATATTCAAATGCTCGTATAATCAGGAAATACATTATCGTCGTGCTAATAAATAACACGAACACGTAAATACAAATAAATAAAAAAAAGAAGCATATTCAACGGAATGTTTGTTTTCAGCAAAAAATATTGTAATTACCACAAAAGGTGAATCAATTATAGTTTACGGCTATTAATCTATTAATGCTTAAACGCTAACATCTCTCGAGTTTAATTGCGATGGCGTTAATTGCTGCACATATTTTTTTTCTTCTCTCTATTCGACTGCGTGTATAGCAAATAGCATAGGTGTAGCATATAGCATGACCATCCCATTTGATAATTGAAAGCGCAGAGCGATGCGTTGTGTACTCGGCTCATAATTACGGTGCGTAATATGCGCTCCTAATCTACGGACTTTACGGCATTTTCACTCATCTTAATGTCGCCGCAATGCTTGGATATTTATTAAACATAATTTTCATGCACGGAATGCGCGGATTCATATTCAGTTTATTCACTCCAAAGTAACATATTAAACGTATTTATTGCGGTATTTATATACTCATCGAGCGCTGCTGGCTGACTGCTTCAGTTTTCCTCGAGGACGATAGATGCATCCTCTCTCGTAACCTAGATTGAGAAATTTTCTCCGTTTTGCAATTTATTATTTTATCAAGTTTCACAAGTTACCTCACTACTCGCATCTCCTTCTTTTATTCTTATTTATTTATCTTTTTCGCTTTTTATTTTTTGTTCAATGGGCGCAAAATGTTAATCTATGCTCCACATACAGATAAAAAAAACATCATCTATTTTAGTATAATGATGATATCTTAATCTTTCATTAATTAATCTAGAACACTGATTCTCAAAATGTGGGTCCCGTAAAATATTTGGGGAGTCGCAAAAATAATAATGATCAATTCTACACATACTTATTCTTCGAGGGGTTGCAGAAACTTTTTTTGTCCAAAAGGGAATCGAGGACCAAAAAGTTTGAGCAGTGCTCTACAATACTAAAAAAATATGAATCTGAGGAAGAATCCTTACTTTTACTTTGCGAAACTATTTCTGAATTTAATGTTATAAAATATATAATGTAAAAATTAGTGTTTTAATTGCAATTTATCAAATATACAATAACTGATTTGTAGAACATTAATTGAAATTTAAATGGTTTTTAATATAGGTTTCCTATATGATCTAGCGTTGAAATTACTAAAATAATAATACGGGCGGTATAAAATGTTTAAATTTTATATTTGTTTAATAACTAACATTATTTCTAAAGTAAAAACAAATATTTGATGGAGTATTTTGGCTTCAACTAAGATTCGATGACTGCGCCACCACAAAAACTATACAATTTTGCAAAAGGATCTTTATGTAAATTGTAAATATATATCAAAATAATTGAATAATCTTTAGCTAATCAAATTGTATATAAATTTAGTTACAAAAGTTAACGTTTTTAAAAAAATTGAAAGTTGGTTGCTTTAATTTACACATTTTATACCGCCCGTATTTTATTATTTTAGTAATTTCAACGCTAGATCATATAGGAAACCTATATTAAAAACCATTTAAATTTCAATTAATGTTCTACAAATCAGTTATTGTATATTTTATAAATTGCAATTAAAACACTAATTTTTACATTATATATTTTATAACATTAAATTCAGAAATAGTTTCGCAAAGTAAAAGTAAGGATTCTTCCTCAGATTCATATTTTTTTAGTATTGTAGAGCACTGCTCAAACTTTTTGGTCCTCGATTCCCTTTTGGACAAAAAAAGTTTCTGCAACCCCTCGAAGAATAAGTATGTGTAGAATTGATCATTATTATTTTTGCGACTCCCCAAATATTTTACGGGACCCACATTTTGAGAATCAGTGTTCTAGATTAATTAATGAAAGATTAAGATATCATCATTATACTAAAATAGATGATGTTTTTTTTATCTGTATGTGGAGCATAGATTAACATTTTGCGCCCATTGAACAAAAAATAAAAAGCGAAAAAGATAAATAAATAAGAATAAAAGAAGGAGATGCGAGTAGTGAGGTAACTTGTGAAACTTGATAAAATAATAAATTGCAAAACGGAGAAAATTTCTCAATCTAGGTTACGAGAGAGGATGCATCTATCGTCCTCGAGGAAAACTGAAGCAGTCAGCCAGCAGCGCTCGATGAGTATATAAATACCGCAATAAATACGTTTAATATGTTACTTTGGAGTGAATAAACTGAATATGAATCCGCGCATTCCGTGCATGAAAATTATGTTTAATAAATATCCAAGCATTGCGGCGACATTAAGATGAGTGAAAATGCCGTAAAGTCCGTAGATTAGGAGCGCATATTACGCACCGTAATTATGAGCCGAGTACACAACGCATCGCTCTGCGCTTTCAATTATCAAATGGGATGGTCATGCTATATGCTACACCTATGCTATTTGCTATACACGCAGTCGAATAGAGAGAAGAAAAAAAAATATGTGCAGCAATTAACGCCATCGCAATTAAACTCGAGAGATGTTAGCGTTTAAGCATTAATAGATTAATAGCCGTAAACTATAATTGATTCACCTTTTGTGGTAATTACAATATTTTTTGCTGAAAACAAACATTCCGTTGAATATGCTTCTTTTTTTAATTTATTTGTATTTACGTGTTCGTGTTATTTATTAGCACGACGATAATGTATTTCCTGATTATACGAGCATTTGAATATTCGTAATTATTTCTTAAAGTCGATGGTGAAATTTTTGATATACTCGGCATCCATCATCGGAATCCTCCTGAAGAGTATTTCGCTTCGCTTTTGAATTAAAATTGCAATACACCCATTTATTTTACGCTGTGCAAAAATGTGCGTTCATTAAATCAGTAACTCTCCAACTTTCTCTCCGTGATTTATATCGTTTGATAAAAGGAGCAAAAAGCTTTTCATACGTAACATCCTCGACGGATTCAATAGAATATAAAGAAGAACACGGTCTGCAGTTATTCCTTTTATTTGTGACAATTAATTGCATTTTGAAATACACAATTTATTTTCAATTTATTACTAATATTAATACTAATTAACTATATATTATATTTTTAATTAAATTTCACAACATTTATATAGAAAAATTGGACATTTTAAGGTTGTTTCAATAAATTTTGTTTTTTTTATTATTTATTTGAAAAATTGTAATAAACCAAAAGAATTATATTTCATAATACACTTATTTTTTGAAAATTGATGTCCACATTAAATTTGTTTTCATTTTATCTAAACTATGATAGTGGGTCCTTCTCGAGATTTCTCGGGAACGATATCTCGGGAAATTAGTTGATTTGTATACTCCCAACACCAGGAATTGGCGTTTTAAATACCGGGATTATTAGAAAACGGAATATGAACAATGAGAATGCTAAAAATAATCGATAATTTAAAACATACCTTATCTTATAAAAATCAAACATTTCCTCCAACAATAAATATCTAGTGATTTAGTAGAAGTAAATAATGAAACTCCTCAAGCTACTATTAGCTACCACTAAAACTCTATTTATAAAGTTCAACAATTGTATCCCATAAACTTATAGAAGAAGAAAAACCCAGCTCATAACAATTACCATTGTATCTGCATTTTACATTTTTTAAAATTGAAAATTGAATTGAAAACCCAACAAAATATTGGGTAAAGTAAAAAGTTTTGAGCGTTTTGTCCCATACATCGAACTTCTTCTTGAGACCTTATGCAAATGGTTCCAAACGGTTTTCTGGCTAACCTACAGTATCTGAAACGATTTCCAACTCGACGATTTCCATGATTTCATAAACATTTTAGACGATTGGCCTACCAGAAATGTCTCATTTTCGACGTCCATATTACCAGAACAGAAGCATTGGAACCAAACCTTTGCTGTTGCATTTGATACTGTATTGTGTCCACAAACAACACAATTTTTTGGTACGCCGAATTTTCTCTTTTTTTACCTACATTTTGGAATGCTCAACACACAACTGGATTCACTAAACACAAAACTGTCAAAGAAGATAAAGCGTTATATCGCCTTTAAGTCGCATTATAGAATGATAAGATGCAACGTATACATCGTGAGATATGGCTCACTAAAGCCATGTAACGAACGCTCAGAACTTTTTACTTCACCTATTATGAAGAATCCAAACTATATGAAACAAAAGGAATAAATATACGTACATTGAAATATATAAATCGTTATTGACAATTTTCACGCATTCTATTGATATGCTGTTTTTGAAAACTTTCATTTTCCAAAATTAAATATTATTATTAATTCTTATAGGAAAGTTGGTTTCTTTTTAGGAGTTAATTATGTAAGAGAACCGAAGTTTACATACTTTTCTAAAAAAGATGCATCGTACGTTTTTGGACAATTATATAAAAAAATAACTGGTTGTAAATGATAAGCTAATAAAAGAAACAGAGTTTGTGTAACTGTACTAAGCATAATATTGTAGAGCGTTTTTTGCAATTTATAAATAAAACGTTACGCAAGAATCACAATAAAGCAGTTTTAATTACGTCTGAATTAACTGGACATACCTTAGATAACAGAGGCGAGTTACATAATGAAGTAAGTGCGCATACAGTTTCTTTCCTATACCAATTATCATCAGAACAGCCGAAGGGAAAAAAACATAACAAAAAAAAACGCGATGCATTAAATGCCTCAGACGATGAGTTTTAATAGCGTACGCGTAATAAATAAGTATCAAATAATAAAAAAAAAATGAATTGCTAGGAGGAAAGAGAAAGAGAGAAGCGAAAAAAAAAAACGAACAGAAACGAGTAAAAATAAAACGAATACATGTTAAAAGCTATAAACTGTTGACCTTTCACGCTCGCTGCATTTTTCTACACACATTTCCATCCTCCCAACTATAAATTACATTTTTTCTTTCTCCAGTCAGTCAAATTGATATTATGCATATATACAAAAAAAAACAAGATACAAGACACCTATAGAGGGAGAAAGAGAGAAATACCTTAGGTAATTGCTAATAGAAACCGGTGAAAAATAAAACCACAATTAGTAAGCGTTGAAAATTATGATTATATTCACCCACAGCCGCATTGATTCGCCTTTTTTCATATTTTATATATAAACACATACAGAGATTTTAATATGCAAAACCGAATTGCATGTATCTGCATAAATCTGTATAATTGCCTGTGGAAAATTACGTTTAACACAAATATTATATAAAATATTGCTGCTGAATCAATAAAATCATGTTTATTCGTTTATTGTATTTTATTTGCTTTCTGCCTTTGAACGCAGCGTGTAATTATTTAAAGTTCAAGATGGTAAAAATAATGTGCATTTACGAGACGCCATTACGGACACAAAATATGATGTTTAAACATACACACACATGTAACCTTATGAATTTCGTTTTAGTGATCGTAATTCTTGTCTCGAGGAATGATCTGCAATGGACGACGGCCATTTAAGTAATGAAAAGGTGGAGGAGAAATAAAAATCAATAAACATGTACGAATTGTAAACACGGTTTATGCACATTGTCGCAATATTTCTCTGTGCATTTTTTTTACGACTGTCGAATATATTTCGGTTTATGCAATGCTTTTTAACACGCAACTTGCAACGGTTATATGAACATCGGAATTGTATTGATTTATTAAGTGAGTTAAATCAATATTAACCATATTTAGATAAATTTTCAGTTCTCAACTTTTTTTTATAGTACATCTACGCATGATGAATTAGTACTAATTTTTGATATTTTTGAATAACAGAAAATAATTTCATAACTTTATAATAAAATATCTTTTCTTTTTTAGTTTTCTATATAGAATGTTAAGATATCTTAGGAGAAAATACATTCTTTGTTAACGAATCTTAGACATAACGAAGTTCGTAAATTCAAGCGTCATTTATCATACAAATTATTCGGTCAACGCCCGATAATCACCCTATAAAATATAGCCAGATGATTGACGAGATGAAAAAAAGAATATACAAGAAATTAAAAATTAAGTTATTCAGATGTATCAATCAATAGATTCGAAAATGTCTGTGAAGAGAATGTACAAAATTAATTGAATGCAGAAGATGATTTCTTAGTGGAAGATTTAGAAAACCTTGTCAGCAATAAAATGAAGACAAAATTTATGAAATTCGTAATCTAATGTGATTTCACTTTGTAAGTAAGTTGATTGTTTATTTAATAAAACTTTTATTTGTTCTTTACGAAAGAAAACAATTCTGGTTGTAGAATTTTTATCTTGAAACCAAAGTTTTACTTAATAGCAAAATTTCCAGTAACTTCGGTAATCGATGTATAACTATTGTATTTTGGTTTTAAATTTAGTCCTTACATCCTTGAGAGTACTATGAAGCATGGAAATTGTATGGAAAGTAGAAAACTTTGATAAACAGAAGTTTTTCATAATTCGATTTTGATACTGGAAAAATATATTGAATAAACGGGAAATTATAATTGAATGAAGACAGAAAAGTTGAAGTTTTTTAAAATTATAAATACAGAAATATCTCGCATAGTGCGGCTTTGATCTTTTTTTCTTTTTTTTCTTTAGATAAATCTTTTCGTGCGGTTTATTTCTATTATATTTACTTCCTCAATTAGTCCGAGATATTGGCGTAACCAATTTAGCTGCACTATACGAAATATTGCTGTAGTAATAAATTTTATTTTGAGAAATAATAATTTACTTATTTATTTACAAAAATAACAAATATAATTTCAAATAATATTAACGAATTACAAATGTAATTTATCGATTACAATTTCCACAAATGAGGTTATTAGGATTACAATGAATGTGTTTATTCAAGTGTAATATTTACGAGCAATTTGTTTTTTCCCTCTCAAAATAATCTACAACGTTATAAACATATATTATATAAAATTAAAAAAAACTACTACTAAATCAATTTGTAATATATCCCATACAATTCTTAATTATATTACTTAACAAACAGTCAACGAGTAGAAAAATATCGAGATTTCAACATAGAACGCATAAATAAAGTTTATTATGAATTAGTTTCTCATTTCGCAATTTCAATTTAATTTGCACTATTGTTTTATGAGTGCTATTATTTTTTTTTGTAGTTGCACTAGTAATTAAACAATTACCATTTTTCTCATTGTCAATATGGGACGTGATGAATTGTATTGGACACAGCGTAGACGTGGAGCGAGACAGGCACAAATCATAAAACCATAAAGTATGGAAATAAATCGTTGCTGTATTTATAATCAATTTGATTTAAATGCGGCAATGAATCACTGGCGTTCGGTTAATTGTTGCAGCCTAATGTACGAGTTTGCTGGAACAAAAGAGATAATATTTATTCCTCACTTTGTACATTGTTCAGTCGATACGTAAATGTCAAGGTTCTGATGTTTTATCATGCATCGAGAGATTTAGAGAGATTTGCTAATGGATAATAATAATCATATATTTTTTTAATGCGAAACCGGCCGGATTAGTTTCCATGAAATGATAAATCACTGTGGAACAGTTCTATAATTTGTTTAGAGAAAGAACAGAACAACACAAAGAGGAAGAAGAAGTAGAAAAAAAAAACTTTTTTTTATAAAACGTTCACGTATTTTCTTTTGCACAAATTACATATTGTGTATTACGAAAGCAACAATTGTTGAATAAAATGAGTAATTGTAGTGTATGGTGTATGGCTGTTGGTAATTTTACGTTTTCTCGGCTCTATGAGTAATTACTGACCATTCGAAAACGATCTTTCAGTGGTGTGTTTGTTATATTTATGTTACGGATTTAGTACGTAATCGGGTGATGCACATTTACCGGAAATTAATCTATTCATTAAATCTTTTTTTTAATCCAAATACTTTCAATTTTAATTATATAATTACACTCTATATTCGTATTATCTTTTAGATGAAATTCAATCATTCGTTTGAAACACAAAACATAATTTACAATTAATTTAATTGAGTCATTAAAATATATGTAACATACTCATAATTTTATACTTATCAATTCAAAAGTTATTGATTTTTTAAGACATTCGACAAGTTCTTGATATATTTTGCCTCATGATTTCTCATTTAAAGGTCATTTTATTTAAAAGTTGGCATAATATTTCAACATATTGTAACATATTTCTTTTAGTCAATTAATTAATTATTATATATTTATGAAATGGAAAAAAGATTCATAGCATAATAATAGGTCCTTTCTTTTGCACAAAAAGAACTATTTTTAAATAAATTAATTTAAATTCAATGAAACTGTTTTCAAAATAAATAAGAAAATATACAATTCTATAACGGTTTATTGTGATATAAAATCAATTATGTAACTATTTATTGTAAGTATTTTATTGGTAATAGCGCACGTAGATCAAAACAACATCTTATAAAAATACACATGAACTAATTAATTCACATTGATGAAATGATTTCATTAATTTCGGAAATATTTTGAAATTTTAGATAAAAGTTTTATTTGAAAAATTATAAATGTAATTTTAATATCATGAGATAAAATGTTTCAGTACTGTTTAAAACCGGATTGATCGAGGACTTTAACCGCATAAAAAAAATCAAAAAGATACTTGATTGTAGAATTTAATTTAATTTTAAATACATTTTAGAACTGGACTATAGTGAATCCGGACTGATCAAAGCCGCACTATGCGAGTTATTGTACAGTTTATCTATTTATCATTATATTGTATGAGATTTTATGTATTTTCATTCTTGTTTTTGTACTATTTTATGTATGAATTAATTTTCATTTTTTTTCCATCATCAAATAATAATGTTTATATTTTTTTAACACTTTATCCTCTTGACATTTATGTCAATATTTAAGTTATAAATACGTGAAATAGACATAAATACTTGTTGTTACTTTAATGTAATTCACTTATTATACGATTTAAGCTTAAAATTACCTGATTTTACCAAAAAGTACCACATATTTAATGCAACTTAATTTTAATATGTTTTAAAAGAAATCCAAACTTTTAACTATGTACCAAAGGATTAATTATTTCGGTTTACCAGCAAAATATTTCTCAACGATCATAAATCTCACCTTATTAAATCCTATATAATTAAAAATAACATTTCCTGTTTCTTGTTTGTCGAAACCATTGTTAACTCCAGTCTTCTCTCCTTCATTTCCCAAAATCCGGATTCTTCTCCAGAAATCATCTCCAAATTTCATTCACTTATGTCCTCCACGGTTATTTAGAATTCCCCCAAAATCAAAATAACACCCTACAACTACTCCCTTCCACCCTTCATCCTTGGATTTTTAAAAAAGAAACTACAACTCTATATATATATTTTTTTCCTTATTCTTCTGTTGTTCATTGTTTATTATTATTGTAATACAGATATTATTTCATAATTAAATTTATGTTCCTCGGTCGTTAGCCCTTTGGCCAGCCTATTAATATATATATTTTTTTATTGTATGTTAAAATTTATTTATGTATAAATTGTACTTTTTTTTTTCTTCTTTTTATGTATTGATGTTTGGCCAATAAATTATTATTATTATTTACTATTTCTGAACGAATTATATTCAAGAAATGAATTTATATTTAAATATTTGATTACTAATTGCTTAACTTAGATATATCGATAATAGCTTTCCAATGCTTTCTCTTACTTTTCGTCTATACGAAGGAGATTTTATAAACTATTTTAATTCCATCCACGTTGAATTTCAGTTCATTGCCATACGGAATTATCGCCAGATCATCTTGGCATTAAAAAAAAGCCATTAGCAAATGCATTTGAATTCGTAATTACCAGATCATATCTGGTATGTTGTAATTAGTATTTAGAGAAATACGTTCTGTTCATTATTCACTTTTTTTTTTCGCTGTCTCTCACTCCGTCTTTCTTTCTAATTCTATTCCATCCACTTTTATTTCATCGATTCGCATTAAACGAACTTTTATTGTGAATTAATTACAAAATGAACAATTGCCGTTTCCAGTCTTTCCTTCTCTCCGTCGTTCCTCCTCCACAAAAACTGCATCGTAACTCGTCGGCCTTGTCCAAGGCTGTTAATAAATCATATGCATATATGTGTGTGTGTATATATACATATATATCAGGTGTGTTCGTGTAATTAATATAAGAATAATGAAAAGGTATATAAGGAGGAAAAAAAATTGTTCGAGAATCGATGGGAAAAATCAGACCACACGGTTCAGGAAATCGTGTGGTCGCCGACACATTACTATTATTATCATTATTATTATTACGTTATTTCCACGCGAGCTGAGCAAAAATTAGACGCGGCGTGATTTGCAAAACTAAAAGTTCAATACCGTAATAAAATGCACAGGGTGTGTTTGTGTTTATGAAGGAACGGTTTCGTTGAAAACGTTACGAAACTCAACGATAACGGCCATGTTATTGTCTATTTCTTTCCATCTATGTATGTACATATTTATTCATTTATTTATTTATTTATATATTTATTATTATTATTTTTCTTCTCTCCATTTCGTTAGTCATGCTATGGGAAACGTACGTACTCACCATGTTTTATTATGTATTCCGCACTCGCATTACGAATATTATCTTAATTTTATTATTGGACTTGCTATGCTAATCCAGCGCGCATACCATGCAATAATCAGTTTCAATTAGAGCCTTGATTGATCAATTAATCGGATTGATTTTATGCAATTCCGCAGGATTGGGAAAAGCTTTAATGCGAAGCTCATTAACAATTCGCATTTCATAATTCATACAAAAAAAATAAAAACACGTAACTTAATAGCAATTGCTGTGAACTTTACAATGTTTGTTACAAAAAATATATATATGATTTGATTGACATTAAATTTTAATGTGTATAATTTTAACATCTATTGGCACAATAAATAATTTTCAGTAATATGTAGAAAGTATGAGCATTTACTGTAAGTTAATTATTTAATTGGTTACGTTTTCAATCATATTGTAAATTTTAGGTGGAAAGACCTTGATCGATAGATAATTGTGATCAATAAGTATTATAAATAGATAATTGTAAATTTAACACTTCGTTACTCGCGCGGCGTCTTTGAAAAATGTGAGTCAAACCCGACCTATGTAACATAGTCATTATGACTGACACAATTTGTTGTAGAACTAACAGCAAAATATTCTTAGCAGAGTCTATCAGACTCCAGACGAGTAGTAGTTTTATAATATTTAGTGATTAAAATATAATAAAATTAATATTAATCATTTTTATTAGTTGTATTGAAAAATATTTTTTGATCCAGAAAATGAACGGGATCGAAAGAATTTAAAAGAGACGCCACGCGAGTAAAGATGTTACAAAATTTCGTAACGGAGGGTTAATTAAAGAAATTTATTTAAAATTATCCAGAATTTCACGTGTTCGATTCAGTATGCAACTAGTCGATAAAACTAATATTAATGGTGGAAGAAGGTTAATTATTATTATAACTTATAAATGGAGATCACAGCGTGTTACCTACCTAATGTAGTGTGCGGTTGAAATGTCAACATAATAATTAACAGCTAAAAGAACTATTAAAACTATTTGATATGGTTGACATTTTTGCAAACCGTATTATTGAAGTTTATACCACGTTTAATTTACGTACCAAATCAATTCGTTATTATTCAAGACATTTAAATATTGCAATACCTCGCATTGTCCGGATAATCGTTTCCATCGATATGCCGAAGAAATAAAGGAAAAAATTGATCATTTTAGTAGAAAAAAAATAATTTCATTGAAACTAATTAGAACTAGGCGAGTAATTGATTTATTCCAGGGGTCGGCAACTTGCGGCTCCAAGCTATTACAGCGGTGACAATGTTGAAAAAATCATTTATATATTAAAATTGGCTCTTTGCTCCAAAAAGATGCCAACATCTCGCAGTATACGAAATAAACTATAATTAAATAATTTCACTATTTAGATCTATGTAATATTTCATAATAGTTTAATGTATTACTAATTGGTAAAAAAAATGAGACAAGTTTTTAAGATTCAATGAACTGAGTGAAAATAAAGTAGATGTTTATGTGAGGATAATTGGATAAAGAAAAGTACTATATCAATATACTCAATAAATATACCGAAACTCTTAATTTCATACGTAATACTGCTATAAATCGTTAAACCATGTAATTTAAAGTAATTTTGGGTCTTCTGTGCTCGACGCAATAAGTACACGTGCTTCTTGTATGTGGGAGCTGCGGTGAAGTTAAACTTCTTCGATGTATTTATAACAAGGGTACTTTAAGTAGTTTATTACAATAGAAGTTATTGGAATAATAAAATTATTAATAAATTACCTCACATAGTACGGTTTCTAATTATACTTTTTGTTTAGAATTTGTTTTGTATAATAAATCCGGACTGAATGAAGTCGAAGTCCTTGCTTCGATCAGTGCGGTTGTAAGTTTATTAGGAAACAAATAGTTCTCTAGATTTTATCTTGTGTTTAGTTAAGAAATTCCGTAAATGTGTGTGAGTCAACAAACAAAAAATATCTACAGTTGATAATAATAAAAATTCTTGAGAGAAATAAAATAGTAAGAAAACATACAAAAATTAAAATATTTCTAACATTAACCGAAAAATGTGCAAATTATACGATGAAAAATTTCTAGAAAAAAAAAGTACCATTGAGAAAACCAAATTCACACTTGCGAAATGATTTGAATGATTTAATATTCAAGGCGAATCCAATATATTTTATTCCCGCGTAAATAAATTACAAATAGCGAACGTTGTTTACACAAAGAGAGGAGAGAAATTGAAGAGGTAAAAAAAAAATGTAAAATAACGTAACAGAACGACATCGGTGTTGCGACGTCCGTGAGTTTCATTCAATGCGGATGAATAAGATGGAAAAATGGCAAAAAATTAGCATATCTTAAACGGGCGACTTACATCACTCAATCACTGATTTTGCAACTGGCTTCTGATTAATATTGATTTCTTTTCAATTGTATCCAATATTTATAATGTAGGACAGGTCAGTTTCGTTTATGCAACGATTCCGGATATCTTTTATAATGAGCTTATGCGAAATCTGCTGGTCGTTGTTGCAGTCGCTGCTGCTGCTGCTCCTTATTTTTTTTCCTTTTTGCTTCATTCTCCTCCGTTTCATTACATTTCTTTATAATTGTATTTCATTATTGACCAAAATTGGAACATTTCAGTTTAATTTAATTTGAAAAAATAATAATAAATGTAACAACCGCAATGACTCTACATTCGTTAATGTTACTTAATTTTGCGTTGAATCGTAAATTAATAGCATTGTTCAGATTATGAATTGAATTTATCGAGAAGAAACGTTTCTTTTTTGATGCAATTTTTATACTTACTAGAAACTTACACGTAATAAATAAATATATTAAATTTATTAGATTACTTTATTCGCAGATCCTCGTATATTTACTATGGTTACCAGAATTCTTACTAGAAAATTCTCGTATATCTAGTAAAGTTGATAGAATCCTTAATAGAAGATTCAAGTATATTTACCAAAGTTATCAGAAATTCCAAAATATAGCAAAGTTACCAGACAAAGTTACTACAATAAATTTAGATATTTTACAAGGAAGTGCAGAAGTGCATTAGTTTTATTTCCATACTTCCGGGATAAAACAGATGTACTTTTGAAGGTTAAAACAATTATAGGAAGTTTTGATGATGATGCTGCAATTCTTTAGTCAAATGCAAATTCTACCTTACTCATTGTACCACCTACAAGGAAACCTTCTCTAAATCCAAAAACGTTTATAAAATAATATTGGACCAAATAATCGCAATAAAAAATGTAAAGTCATCTAACAAAGTCAAATACTGGGAAAACAGATGTGAAAGATCAAACAGAAAATGCCGGATACAAGTAGAAAAGTATAAATAAAACAAAATTTTCCAATCGTACTATAGAGAATCCGCACTATGCGAGGTAACTGCTGTATATATTTTATAAGTATTTATGTTAAATTGACTAGATTTTTTTATGTTATTCATCAATAAGAAGTAAATACTTTGAAAAGTTTGCTTATCATATGAAACTAAATGAAAATGTATTAATTTAAAACAAATTATTCAAATATTCAACATTTTCAAGTAAATAATTATAAATAAATGTACATTTCTTAGCATAAATTTATATTTAGTTCTCTGTAGTAAAAATCGATTCAGCAGTAAATTTTTATTGCGTAACACATAAGTTTTTGATTGAAAGGTATAAAAAAAAAATTGACAATAAAAGCCCAGGGGGCTGTGCACCAAATAAAACCGTTTTGATTGTATTTCATTATTGACCAAACAAGGAGCTCCTCCGCCTGTAAATATATCTACAACGTACATTAGGTATAAAACGGTTTTATAGTAAACAAGATAAAAATAAATTTCTTACTTTCATATAACGAAAGAAATCAGGTATTTTTATCCTGTATGGTTAATAAATATTTCGGTGATGTCATTCATTAAAATGAATCGATAAAATTTTATTTGTTTTAATTAAACATTAGCCATTATCGTTTAAGATTTTTTTTTATTATTGCACTATTATGAAAACACTTATTTTTATTAATGATACTTGTTTTACCAACAATCGTTCTTCGGTTAATGGACAAGACAAGCGGAGGATATATTCGCCCAAATTTTTATGCAGAAAACCATTTGTATGTGGAAGTTAAGTTGTCGAATCTTAGTTCTCATCAAGGTAAAATTGTTCTTTTGCGGCCTTCGTTATCAAAAATAACGTTAGCTGACTTATAATTATAATGTAAACATACTGGGTTTTGTTTATATAAATATGATCAGCAAAAACAAATGATTTGACCCTGAATGGAATTCAGTTGGAAGGTTAATATTCGCGTTTCGTTGCGGATTTATTAAAATTTACCGAATATAGAAATCCATGAATGACTCGATCTTTGTTTTATTCATTTTGTGAATGAGCATATTCAATAGTTATGAGAAAGCAGTTTTCCGTTGCTTTTATAGGAACGAATGTTTTGATATGAAATATGTAAAGGGGAAACGTCTCTAATTGATATATCTGCTCTTATCCGCTGTTCCATGACATCATGGAATGGCGCTGTATCAAGAAGAAAATTCTCAGCAGTGGTATTTCATATGACATAAATAAAATATAATATGTATATAATGAAAAGGAAATATTTAATCAATTGCATTTTAATCATGTACAAGGTAAATATTAATTAATCATTGTTTTGAGATATTCCAGTTTTATACAGATTCCAATTAAATCTATAGCGAATTCCAACGATTAATTCAAAAATTACTAAGATTGAAGGTTAGAAATTTAATTAACCTTTTATTATTCAACAGTTGACAAAAGAAAACCATATGTGAATAATTCCAAATAATTTATTTAACAATATCTAAAGATGATGATTCTTGAATTGATGATCAAAAATCTTTGTCAACATTCGCATGATTTAACCTCGTGAAAAAATACTTTTATGAAAAACTCCATAATAAAAAATAATTATATTTATTTACGTATTTATTTAATATTAACGCATTGCGGAAGAGCGGCATATATATCCGCCTAATCTATTTAATTAACTTAATCTAGCTAATTTATTAATTGCTTGTACTTAATTATGATTATGTTAATTATTTGTTATTGTTTTGGATGAAAATAATTTCGAAATGATCTGATATTTTGATTCATGCTGTGGTCATTGATTTAGAATCATGTTTATAAATAGCAATCGGCTTCTGACCAATTATTTAATTCTGGAAATTCAAAATATAATCACCAGTTTCTTATGAAACTATAGGTAACAATTCACATTTAACAATATGAATAATTAACAAAAAATTCTCGCAACTCCATAATATTAGATTAAGTGAAAACCACACGATTTGATTCAAACAAATAAAAATAGTTTAAACAATAAAATGATAAATTATAAACTATTGTTCTTTCAACACGTTTATTAATAGTAATGGACAAGTATTTCATTCATAAATAAGTAATCTTCAACTAACTGTAGCTAATTTTTATACTTACAATGAATTCCTCAACAACCCCATAAGGTAATTACATCATCGATAACTCGCATGAAAGCTGAATGTCTCACCTTTCTAACGAGCCTACTTGCATCTTCGTGTTATCATCAAGTCGCCTGTTATGAGCTGTTGAACCTTTTTTATCCGTTTTTTTCAGTTTTTCCAGTTTTTCGTGAATTGCCCGACAACCCCTTAAGATAATTACATCATCGATAACTCGCATGAAAGCTGAATGTCTCACCTTTCTAACGAGCCTACTTGCATCTNTTTATCCGTTTTTTTCCAGTTTTTCTAGTTTACCGTGAATTCCCCGACAACCCCTTAAGATAAATAAATCATCGATCACTCTTATAAAAGCTGAATATTTTGCCTTTCCAACGAGCCAACATACATCTTCGTACTATCGTCGAGTCGCCTGCTATGAGCTTTAGAAATTGAAAAAAAAAACACATTCTTAACGTTTTATACACATAACACAGAAACGACGTTTTTAGTTTTTTTTTTCAGTGTCTACAGTATTTCGTGAATTTCTCCACAACCCCTTAAGATAATTACATCATCGACCACTCATATTAAAGCGGAATGTGTCACCTTTCAAACGGACTTACTTTCATCTTCGTCCTGTCATCGAGTCAACTGCTATCAGCTGTAGAAATTGAAAAAAAACAGAGGCACGACGTTATTTTTTCAGTGTCTACAGTTTTTCCTGAATTACTCGACAACCCCTTAAGATAATTACATCGTCGATAACTCGCATGAAAGCTTAATGTCTCACCTTTCTAACGAGCCTACTTGCATCTTCGTGTTATCATCGAGTCGCCTGCTATGAGCTGTTGAACCTTTACTACCCGTTTTTTGCAGTTTTTCCAGTTTTTTGTGAATTTCCCGACAACCCCTTAAGATAAATATATCGCCGATAACTCGCATGAAAGCTGAATGTCTCACCTTTCTAACGAACCTACATGCATCTTCGTGTTATCATCGAGTCGCCTGCTATGAGCTGTTGAACATTTTTTATCAGTTTTTTTTCAGTTTTTCTAGTTTTCCGTGAATTCCCCGACAACCCCTTAAGATAAATAAATCATCGATCACTCCTATGAAAGCTGAATATTTTGCCT
>NW_017096700.1:0-276 GCF_001412225.1 Nicrophorus vespilloides
GGTCATATGGGTAGAATGCAAGGAAAAAGAGAGAAGTTTGTCCAAATTTAAATTTTACATCGATTACCACTGCGGCCAGATGCTCTTTCGAAACGTATGTGAGGACCCAAACAGATGCTAGTATTGACCCCTGTAACGGGCAATCGTTTGGATATAGCCCAGAGACTTATGCATCGACGGAATGAGAAATATATGGATATAATTTGAAAGTCGGTAGATACGTGCATACAGCAGTAGAGATAGGTAGATCTGTTTCTTTTCCCGAAATGGAATTGC
>NW_017096700.1:405-1769 GCF_001412225.1 Nicrophorus vespilloides
ATTCTTAATTTATATATTTTTAATATAACAAAGTATTAATTTAGTTATTGCATTCTCTTTCGCGAGACGAGTGAGTAACTGAAGGTGTCATTCTGAGTTTATCGTTCTCTTATTTAGTGGCCGTAATTGGTGGGTTCAGATCGGGCCCGATGTGTTAAACACACTCGAAGGGCGCGCACCTCCGTTTGATGCATCGACATTTTAGGATTTCACCTTCCCCTTCTCTTTAGAAGCCAGTACGCATTAACCCTTTGACGTACGAATAAAATATAAGTTATGTAACAAAAAATAATATTCTACAGTTTCCTTTAAAATTGTTTAATCAGTAAATAATTCAAGAAATACTAAAGATTTCTTTTTCTTAAAGAATATGTTCAAATTGTGGAGGCAACATCTTGTGCACCTGACCCGATCTGACCCGACCGTCGCATCTCGCCCCATCTGGCGGTTGCATTCTTTCAACTTTTATGTTTTTTATTGTTGTTATTACGGTTGATCATTTTGTCATCGTTGCATAATGAGTCATCATCTCGTGTGCGGCTTTTGGTCGATTGGCGTGGACCCGCGGAACCTCAGAATAGTCCCATTCGCGCCAAAATGGGACACGACCATAATAAATCCTGCGGTTTCGCGCTATTAATCGGTTCTCCTCATCCTCCTCCCCATTAAGGGAGCATAAAAATTGCGATTCTGACCCGACAATGAGTCCATAAAAGAGTGCACGTCGTATGATGCTTGCATCACCGGAATCCGTCAAATGCACTGTAAAACTTAATTGACAAGCTCAAAAACCAAATACAAATCAGAAATCTACTTACATTTCAACGAATTTTTGTGTACCCACTAATAATTCACATAATCAACCTCAGTTTATTTTTGACAATTCATTACACATCACACTTGTCACTGATTTTAATATTTATGATGATGTACTCTATTATGATTATGATGTATATGATGAACTATTTGTTATTAATTTTGAATATTACATAATTTAACCTGACGGCTATTCATCTTGTTACATTAAACAGAAACGGTAACATAAAGATAGTAATAAATAGAAGTAATTTGACGTCAAGTGAAATTAAAAATAAACATTTGACCTATGTCAAATTGACATGTCAATGACAATTTTTTTTTTGCTTATGTCAAGTCGATGACAAATTAACAAACGAAATAAAATTTTATGATCAAATTGACTTTTTTAATGCAAACAAAATCCTTTTCACTTTTATTCCAAATTCTACAGTTGGCTCATTGGTAAGGTGAGACATTCAGCTTTCAATCGAATATTCAATGTTGTAATTTACTTAACGAGTTATTGAGAAATTCACGAAATACTGAAAAAAAAATCGAAAAAAACG
>NW_017096701.1:0-8823 GCF_001412225.1 Nicrophorus vespilloides
TAATCATCATATCGACGAGAAATAAAATTAGTTTTCAAATTAATAAGTGTCACTTTCTTAAATGAATTATAGAAAAAAAGGTCGTAAATTGAAACCAATTCGCATTTGGACAGTTGAAATCAAGTCATTATAATTCGCGAAGAATAAAATTATTAAAACAAATGACTTTCTTGAATTAATTACATAATAAGGTCGTAAATTGAATCAAATGGACATATGATATCAAATCATCATATCGACGAGAAATAAAATTAGTTTTCAAATTAATAAGTGTCACTTTCTTAAATGAATTACAGAAAAAAAGGTCGTAAATTGAAACCCATTCGCATTTGGACAGTTGAAATCAAGTCATTATAATTCCCGAAGAATAAAATTATTAAAAGAAATGACTTTCTTGAATTAATTACAAAATAAGGTCGTAAATTGAATCCCATGGATATATGATATGAAATCATAATATCCACGAGAAATAAAATTAGTTTTCAAATTAATAAGTGTCACTTTCTTAAATGAATTACAGAAGAAAGGTCGTAAATTGAAACCTTTGGACATGTGACACTAAGTAATTATCATTGAGTTTATATTGTAGTTTATGTTATTCACAGTTTTGTAACTGAGATCAGGCAATGACTAATGCAACAGGACACGTAAATCCAGTAAACTTTGTTCTTCTCCACGAAACAGTTGCTCCGGCGGTGCAAGTTTTCAAGCCTCTTGTGGGAGTTCCACTCGGATCAAACGCTAAGCTGAAGTGCGACGTCGAGGCTTTCCCCAACTCGAACAACTATTGGATTAAAGAGCCCGATGACACCCTCATAACCAGGTAAATTCATCAGCAGACCTGTTGACACCCTTCTCTCTTACAATCCAAACTTAAAGCTATACCTCAACAAGCGTATTTATTTGCAGCCACAAGCACACTTTGCAGGAGAAACGAACCGGAGTCAAACTGACGATGATCCTAACCGTTCACAACGTCACGGACTCTGATTACGGCACATACAAATGCTACGCATCGAATGTACTCGGGAAAGCGGACAGCTCGGCCAGATTGTACGGTAAGTGATCCAATCCAATTGTCCGGGTCCGTTTTACGCCCTTATTTAATACATTAAAATGAATAAATTCGCACGCGTTACGCAATCCCCGCTTTACGGCCTCCATCCGTTACTTCCTGTACCAAATTGGATACCATCCCTTGTCTTTGATACGAGAGGGCTCTGCCAATGACAGCTCCATTAAATTGACATATACGTCACGTCACTTGCACTTTAACCTCCTTTCATTTATGTAACATCCTCAACAAATCAAGACAGATTTCATTAAACCAATTTTTCCATTCACTCTCTCGTCATTACTTATTTACTTCAATTCATCAATGAAATTCTTAAGAAAACAACAAATTTCATTAACAAAATCAATACCAAAATCAAGAAATTCTGAAGAATAATTACAATATAAATTTCACAAAATTTACACATTGATCTAAATTTTTCAAATCTATTCAAAAACAATACTTTCTAAACAATAATTCCATTGTAAAACGAAGCTTCTAAACGAATGCAAGCAATTAATTGAATTTGACTTGTAATACGTACAAAATGTAATTGATTTCACTTCAAACACAATCCAATAATTATTAAAATAAATATAAAACTCGATGTGCATACAAAACATTCCAATTTATCCACTTTACAAAGCTTTCGTTTTCTCTATTAACAAATTCATCAAATTTTGTAATGAACTCAACGCAATTTGTATCGACACTCATTTCATAATCATAAATATTTACCAATGTTGATTAATAATTCAAGCATTATTTACGTAACTCCAATTAATATATAATAATGATACTTAAAAACAATATTTTAAAGCTCTATTTATGTTTAATTTAACAATATATTGTTAATAAACACACTACACATTATTACTAAATAAATTAATATTATTTAGTATAGAAATTAAGTCCATTTTGCACAAATTAGGGCCAACAAAAGTTTACTAAACTTTTAACGAAAACCAAAAAGTTATAGTCCAAATTACAGCACAAAAATATGTTTATATATAAAAAAAAACTACATATATTTCATTTGGAAATGTATAAATAATTTTCTTTTAATGAAATTAACAGATTTATTCGCATTTTCTAAAAAAATAATTGAATATATTCAATAAAATGGTTTTTATTTATAAATTCATTCGATTTACACAAAATGATTCGCTTTTAAATTCAATTAATTTGTACAATTTTTTTTTTATCCTGTAGGCAGATCAAATAATATTTGCATTAATCAATAACGATAAACTGGCGAGTTCGTAATATTATTTTTTTTTGTTACAATCCGCTGAATCCACGCAAATATTTGCAATTCGGGTATTGTTTTTACTGCGTTTCATGTATTAATAAACGAAATGCAGTAAAATTATTGTTTTATAAAAAAAAACGTAAAGAATAATCTAAATTATTCATTGCAACTTTATTATTTTTCAATCCTATTGTTAACTTAATTTGTTAATAGTTTCTTCAGTTCAGAATCAAAAAAATATGCACTTTTTATTGCAGAATAAAAATGTAAATTGCAACTTAAAAATTGTCTCAAATTTTGAAGAGTTTAAAACAGTACAGACGAATTTATATGAATTGAATACAAATTCATGAATAATTTTTGTATGTATAATTTTTTTTTAATGCGTTTCTATTATAAATTCAAATGCAGATATGTAAATGGGTGCAATAAATGCTTTTGATATATAAAGGAAATGCGAATGGTAATGTAATTTTAACTGATCGTAGTGAAAATTTAATATCCGAAAAGGCAGTAATTATTATTTTTATATTTTACTAAATTTAACGAGCGCTCGTTTCGAATGTAAAGCGAACTACGATTGTTATTGTTGTTGTTACACCGACGAAAAACCTATTAAAACACAATTCGAAGAGAGATAGTGAAATAGATTTGAAATAGAATAAAATAAAAATATGTCCATATATAGTTTGGATTAAAGTGGAAATCAATTAAAACGGGAAATCTGTGAATTGGTTTTGATACGTAAATAAAATTTGGCGAGGATTTGATGGATTATGCAAGAAAAATACAATAGAAATTTGTGAATTGTATTTCAGCGCCATCTGTTGGTGTTGAAAATTTTTTGGTATAATTTTTGCTTTCCCAAATTTAACCATTCGATTTGTGAATAATTACATAATTTAGTAGATTTAGTAGAATATTTCAAAATTTTCAATATAGGACTAATCGAGTTTTTTTTTTTAATTAAGTACTAATCTCTCTCTTATAAAATCGGTATGTAAACATAATCAAATTTTATGAGAAATGTAATATTTTTTAACAAAAATGTGAATATATGTAAATTTCAAGATACAAAATTGTATCTTTTTTGATTGATTTGTTTTAGAAACTATTTTTTTGTCTCTTCTGTTTACAAAATCATCAGTATACTAAATAGTATAATTACATAGTTTCTGTTGATATTTTTATAGTAAATATTTTAAACTTTTAAATAACGGACTAATCGAGTTTTTTTAATTATGTGCTAATTTCTCTTATAAAATCGGTTTATAAAAAACTAAATTTAATGAGAAATGTAATCAGTTTCAAGATACAAAATTGTATCTTTTTTTTATAAATAATTGTTACGCCATCTTTTGATTTGTTTTAGAAACTACTTTTTTGTCTCTTTTTTTACAAAATATTAAGTGTACTAAATGGTATAATTACATAGTTTCTGTTGTTTTTTTTATAGTAAATATTTCAAAATTTTAAATATAGCACTAATCAAGTATTTTTCAATTAAGTGCTAATCTTTCTTATAAAATCGGTTTATAAAAAACTAAATTTAATGAGAAATGTAATAAATTTTAACAAAATGTGCATTTTTGTAAGTTTTAAGTTAAAAAAAACTATTATTTTATAAATAATTGCTACGCCATCTTTTGATTTGTTTTAAAAACTATTTTTTTTGTGTCTTTTATTTACAACATCTTCAGTGTATTAAATGGTATAATTACATAGTTTCTGTTGATTTGTGTGAGCTAAATATTTCAATATTTGAAATATAGGACTAATCGAGTTTTTTTTTCAATTAAGTCCTAATCTCTCTTATAAAATCGGTTGTACAAAAAAATATAAAATTCAATGAGAATTTTTTAACAAAATGTACATATTTGTAAATAATTGCAACGCCATCTTTTGATTTCTATTAGAAACTACTTTTTTGTCTCTTATTTACAAAATCTTCAGTGTACTTAATGGTATAATTACATAATTTCTGTTGATTTGTATAAGGTAAATATTTCAATACTTTAAATATAGGACTAATCGATATTTGTTTCTTCAATTAAGTACTAATTTCTCATATAAACTCGGTTTGCACAAAAAAAAAACAAAATTCAATCAGAATTTTTTAACACATTGCATGAGAAATGTAATAAATTTTAACAAAATGTGAATTTTTGTAAGTTTTAAGTTAAAAAAACTATTTTTTTATAAATAAATGCTACGCCATCTTTTGATTTGATGTACAAATTATTCTTTTGCCTCTTTTGTTTACTAAATCTTCAGTGTACTAAATGGTATTACAGCATAGCTGTTACACGTTATGTTTATGACATAAAGCCGTATACATTTTGATAAAGTTGGATCTAATGAATTTGTTTCTGTGCAGAAGTTAAAGCGCCGACAACGACGACGACGACGACCACTACAACAACGACGACCACGACCACGGAAGTCCCGACTACTGGTAAGTTTATGACGATAATAACAAGCCCTGCTAAATGCACCACCACCATCCCACCGAAGCGTGAATACCAAGATTACCGGGATGAGATGCAGATGCGGACACAATGCAATAACGAGCCAGTATTGTCGGACGCCTTAAAACAATTAACCGTATTTAGATTTCGCGCAAATCGTACACTGGTTTGCGCAAATTGTAGTAGCCTGCTTTACGCAAATATTGATTCTACGTTGCGGCGACTGTGGGGCATCAATTTTTCTTCCATCATAAATTCCCAGAAATTGCAAATTACATTTCACAAATAAACACGCGACGCCCCCTTCTCTTTATACACACAAAAATTTTTTTTGCACCCATTTATCACTCTAATCCCACGGGTGTAAATTGCAGTTTGCTACAATCTCTCGTTTTCCTACTCTCACTCCTCTTCTTTCTCTCGAGGGACCACGAAAACTGACGGTGAGAGAGAGATTTTTACGGTTTTTAAGCTAAGAATGAAACGTATCCATAAATATAATTCAACTGAAAACTTTCTCAAAGACTCGATGGAATATCATTATATAAAAGTATTTTTACTACAATATTTTCCATACTTTATCTATCATACGGAATGATACAAAACAAAACCTTAAATATACTTATAGAGTTAGTCAACAATGACAGAAATATTGCAAATATGAATAAAAATAAAAGTGGAAATTATGATAAGCCAAAAGCATAAATCAATTTGCGAATTGCAAAACGATTATATGAAAAAAAATGAGTAAAGCTGTACTGATGATGATAGAAGTGAAAGAGAGAGCTGACGAAATTAAGAATATTTCAAGAAAAGGGAACATGTGCAACAAGATAACTAAAAAACATGCGACAAAAAAAGAAAAGAAGTAGAAGAAACTTAAAGTCCTACAGGTTATAAGACAATAAAAAGGTATCAGTTGGATTAGGGACACTAGTACAAATTAAGGATTTTGCAAATTGTTCAGCACAGTTTGTCGCAAACATAAGTTCAGTTACATCAGTTATACCAAGCAAATAATTCATACTCAAGATCAATTAACAATCTCGCAGAAGAATTGAAGACTATGTGCAAAATTATAGAAAATTATACAAAAAAGCAGCAAAAAAGTACAAATATTAATAAAAAAAAGTGATTATTTCTACTTCGTTAAGCCAAAATGATGCTAGAAAAGAAAGAGAGAGCTGGCGAAATTTAGAATATTTCTTGAAAAAGAACTTAAGAATAAGAAAAGGAGGAAAGAAACTTAAATTTTCTTGCTACAATATACTAAATGGTATAATCACATTATGTTTCTGTTGATTTGTGTAAGGTAAATATTTCAATATTTTAAATATAGGACTAATCGAGATTTTTCTTTTCAATGAAGTCCTAATCTCTCTTATAAAATCGGTTTCTATAAAAAAAATTAAAAAATTCAATGAGATTTTTTTTAACAAATTGGGCATATTTGCAAATAATTGCAACGCCATCTTTTGATTTGTATTAGAAATTACTGTTTAATACAACGTACCACCAAAAAAGGAAAGTAATAGAAGAAACTTAAATTTTCTTGCTACATTGATCATACGGAATGATACAAAACAAAACCTTAAATATACTTATAGAGTTAGTCAACAATGACAGAAATGTTGCAAATATGAATAAAAATAAAAGTGGAAATTATGATAAGCCAAAAGCATAAATCAATTTGCGAATTGCAAAACGATTATATGAAAAATTTGAGGAAAGCTGTACTGATGATGATAGAAGTGAAAGAGAGAGCTGACGAAATTAAGAATATTTCAAGAAAGGGGAACATGTGCAACAAGATAACTAAAAAACATGCGACAAAAAAAGAAAAGAAGTAGAAGAAACTTAAAGTCCTACAGGTTATAAGACAATAAAAAGGTATCAGTTGGATTAGGGACACTAGTACAAATTAAGGATTTTGCAAATTGTTCAGCACAGTTTGTCGCAAACATAAGTTGCAGTTACATCAGTATTACCAAGCAAATAATTCATACTCAAGATCAATTAACAATCTCACAGAAGAATTGAAGACTATGTGCAAAGCAAAATTAAAAACCATTAACATGATATGGAAATGGTAAGATTGCTATTGTTGTTAAAGAATATTGTGTTAAAAGAAAATCGAAACATAGTGATGGAAACGATTACATTTCTGGACGGTTTATGGAAGACAACATATGGAATGATAGAAAATTATACGAAAAAGCAGCAAAAAAGTAAAATAATGATAAGCCAAAAGGAAACAGAAAGTATATGAAAACTTTGACGAAATTTGTGTTGATGATGGAAGAGAAATAGAGAGCTGAAGAAATTTAGAATATTTCTTGAAAAAGAACTTGAGAATAAGAAAATGAGGAAATGGCACGTGCGACCAAGAAAGAAAAGAAGTAGAAGAAACTTAAATTTTCTTGCTACAATATACTAAATGGTATAATCACATAGTTACACATTATGTTTCTGTTGATTTGTGTAAGGTAAATATTTCAATATTTGAAATATAGGACTAATCGAGATTTTTTTGTCCAATTAAGTCCTAATCTCTCTTATAAAATCGGTTTCTACAAAAAAAAAAATATATAAAAATCAATGAGAATTTTTTAACAAATTGTGCATATTTGTAAATAATTGCAACGCCATCTTTTGATTTGTATTAGAAATTACTGTTTAATACAACGTGCCACCAAGAAAGAAAAGAAGTAGAAGAAACTTATTTTTTTTTGCTACAATATACTAAATGGTATAATCACATAGTTACACATTATGTTTCTGTTGAATTGTGTAAGGTAAATATTTCAATATTTGAAATATAGGACTAATCGAGATTTTTTTTCCAATTAAATCCTAATCTCTCTTATAAAATCGGTTTCTACGAAAACAAATAATATAAAAAAATTAATGAGAATTTTTTAACAAATTGTGCATATTTGTAAATAATTGCAACGCCATCTCTTGATTTGTATTAGAAACTACTGTTTAATACAACGTTCAACCAAAAAAGAAAAGAAGTAGAAGGAACTTAAATTTTCTTGCTACATTGATTTAGTTCTCATATTTCAGATAGTTTCATTATTGTATTTATTGTAGTACTACAAATATAACGTGAATACAACTAATTGCAAAAGTTTATAGTTGACTAATTTGACTTTTTTTGAAATCCAAGTTTTTAAGTTATATCATATAACATATTTCATAAAACAAAGTTCATATTGCGAGAATATTGCGAAAATTAAGCAGCAGATTGCAAATATGAATTTAAAAAAAAAAGGATGGAAAAAAATGAAAGTATTAAAAAAAAAGGAGCAGAAATTAATTTGCGAATTGCAAAACTGCAAAACGAACATATGGAAAATTTGAGGAAGATGACCAAAGAGAAACAGAGAGATGACCAAATTAAGAACGTGTAAAAGAAGGAAACATGTGCTAAAAAAAATAGGGAATGGCAAATGTGATCAAGAAACAGAAGTAGAAGAAACTTAAAAGAAAAGAAGAGGAAAAAGCGAGACAAATAGAAGAGAGTTTATTATATGCAGGTTACGTGACATTTCAAATTGAACACAAGTCGTTCAATTCCTAATCAGGTGTATAAGACATGCATTTATTATAAAATTTATATATTTTAAATGTTTTCTTTTCTATTTATTTCTAAATTTGTTGGAGACACAATAACAAATTGTATCAATATAGTTTTATTGTATATTCACCAGTATTATTGCATATATTTTAGTATAAATTAAGGACTTTGTAAATTGTTTAGCACAGTTTATCGCAAACATTAGTTGCAGTTACATCAGATTTATCAACTAAATACTAGATATGAAAAATTGACAAATGCGAATATTGTGACAAAAGAAAAGGGAAATAATAGTGACGGAATCGATTACATTTCTGGGCGGTTTCTAGAAGACAACAAATTGAATCGTGTAAAGGAAAACCTTAACTATATTAATACCAAATTATTTAGCATAGTTTGTCGCAAACATTAGTTGCAGTTACATCAAAGAAATAATTAACATGCAAGAAAATGGAAATATAGTGAC
>NW_017096701.1:8831-27623 GCF_001412225.1 Nicrophorus vespilloides
CATGCAAAGGAAAACCTTAACTATATTAATAGCAAATTGTTTAGCATAGTTTGTCGCAAACATTAGTTGCAGTTACATCAAGCAAATAATTCATACGAAAGAAAATGGAAAGATAGTGACACAAATGATTACATTTCTGGACAGTTTATAGAAGACAGCATATTGAATCATGTAAAGGAAAACCTTAACTATATTAATAGAATTAGTCAACAAAGTATAATTGGAAAATTAGGCAGCAAATTGCAAATATGAACAAAAATTTGAAAAAAGTAGAAAAAAATTAAATAGAAGGAAGTTGGACAAACTGCAAAACGAATATATGAACAATTTTAGTAAAACTACAAAGATGATAAAAGAGAAATAGAGAGCTGACCAAATTAAGAACGTGTAAAACAATGCGGAAATTGCACTTGCAATAAAAAAAAAACAGAAGTAGAAGAAAGAAATTAACCAAATGAAGAAGCGAGATGAATGAATGAAAGATTTACTATAAAGTTTATATATTTTAAACGTATTTTTCTCTCATATTTTCAGTATATATTTACATTATTGTATTTAGTGTACTACTACTACAAATATAATGTGAATACTACAACGAGTTGCAAAAGTTTATAGTTGACTAATTTCACTTTTTTTTTCCAAATCGAAATACAGTCGCGATTTAAACGAAAATCCGCAGATGAAAAAAAAATATAAAAAAACAAACACCTTTTAATCGTTACAGTTTATCTGTCCAAACGAAACACACTGCAGTGTCCTTTGTCGACGTATTCATGTTGTTGGCCACTTTTGTCCCATCCGGTTTTTGTTGGCATCGTCATTGTTGTCCCGCGATACTCAATCAATTTAAATTGCATCGCAGCTGAAAATTGCGAATAATTCGCCGATTTTTTTTCCCCCAACCGATAGTAGTCTCATCATTCCTACACACTGTACATACATTTTTTTTTCGCTATATCTCCCGCAACAAAAACATTTGTTGCCATCCACATTTTCAGTTTCAGTTTCCTCTATTTTCACCATAAAATACAGTACATTTTTTTGTGCAAATTATTTTTCGGTTTTCGCATTTTCGTTCTGCTGCTGTCCGTTCAGTTCGTGCGCGCTTTATTTGATAAACACCATTATTTTGTATATATACATTTTTTTTTGTGTTATAATTCCATCGATTATTCGCAAATAGTCGGTTTGATTCCGCGCTTGCATGACAACAGTGTTTTTCCATTCGTTTAATAACTTTGCACGTCAAAAAATAAAACGCAAACACAAAAAAAAAAGTTCTTTTTCATTGCGTTCCACGATGAAATTGAATGAAGTTAATAAATAAATATGAGCTAATAAAGTACATCAAAGCCGGACATTGTTTTATAAATAAATGAAAACGTTTTTTTCTTTTAATTAATCAATTTCATTCCAATTTCAATTTAATTACAAATTATTACTGTTTCATCACAATTTATATTACATTTTCAATAAGTTTTATTAATTTATTACAATTTTTATCCTTTTATAATTCAAAAGTCATAAAACTTTAACATTTTTCTTTCTTTAAATAACTTTTAGCGTATTTTAACAATGTATTTAGTTTAAAGCGGAACGTGTCTTATTGATGCATTAAAACGGGCTGCGTTAAAAGCGTATTGAAGTAATAGGAAAATTCATGGGGAAATCGGACTATTTTACATCCGATTCCTCTATAAAATTTTATTGGAAATCCAAGAAAACCGGCGCCAGGTGGATTCGAACTGAGCACGTTCCCTATCGAAAAAATGAACAAAAACTAACATGATAAATGCACGCTACGCTTTTCCCCAAATATTTTGTCTTTATTGCAAATGATTGTGAATTCATTATTTTTTTCAGAACCTGAAGTTTTCCATCTGGTAACGAGTCTTGCGCCGACGGCGAAACTAGGTGAGTGAATTATTTAGTTCGCATTTCAACGTTATTTCCGTTCGTTTCATAATTTTTTTTTTGTCTGCAAATATTGCGACTTCGTCTCGCTCGGCGTTAAATAAATGGATACACACAACAAACATATCGAGTGCGACTGTTGAAAAGTTCTTTTCTACGTGCAGGAACGATGAAATTTTAGATGATTGAAGCGAGGTTTTTCGATGAAAAGCGAGGCAGCACACACACTCACACACAATACGACCGAAAGTGTCGACGAAAAACGGAATGTTGGTGGAAATCAAACAACGGCAAAGAAGAAAGAAATGAAGAAAGAAACGTGCGGGGACGTAGAAAGATTGTGCTTTAATTGCGAGACGATTGATTTGTTTTTTTTCTTCTTCTGATTTTCTCCGACGAGATTTTCCAATGGAATGAAAACGCGAGCGTATTGTGTTCGCTTTTCAACTATTTCGTTTGGTTCGTCTGAAAATCTCTATTATTTCCATGGATATAATGGATTTTATATCTGTTGTTGCATCACGAAAAACAAACCCTATTTATTTTTTTCTACTCACTTAAGACATTAACATAATGTGTATAAAAAAATGTCATTTATTGACGTGGTTGGTTTTATTGCGCGCTTTTGTCTTGCGCGCTTTTGTCCAGCGCGCTTTTGTTACTGTATTAGCGCATTTAATACTTTAATAAACACTGTTGTTTCTGAGGAATATTTAACTAATTTCCAGTAGTTTTTAAACAATTAAAAAATGACATTAAACAATTAATTTGTACAGAATATGCTGAATAATGTAAACAAAATAATTGTATGAAGCTTTTCACTCCATTCGGCTTTATCTCTCCATTGAAACCGTCACCTTTACACTCAAGAAGAAAGTTAATTAATGAATGGATCTGCATTTCACTCTTACAATTTTCTGTACAAACTTTCTTGTAAGATTCTCCTCGCTTTCGGTAAGGGAAACTCGATAAGTAGTGTCGTCGAAGGCCTTTAATTCGACTTCATTTATCAGAAAACATTACCTCCCCCGAATCCGGGCCGGAAGTTTAAATGGGATTAATTTATTTATACGTGCGATTATTTCAACGTAGTGTCGCAGTTCTGCTTCCACCCCACGAAAGTCCGGGTTTGCAAGTCTTATTCCGAGCAATTTCATCCCTCCGGTTTTATGGAAACCGTCTTTCTCGAGCAATCCCAGCGAAATCTCTGTATATGTGCAGCAGCAACAGCAGCCAAACAATGAGCAGATATTTTACAACAATCGCTTCTGGTTTTACTTCTTGCATCCAGATTCTTTGTGGAGCTTTTGCACGCGCACAGGCACACACATAGAATGGAAACTTTTAATGGTTTTGTCATCAAATATACAAACGGATTCTTGTTCGTGATTATTACACATTAAATCGTATAGTTTTGTCTATTGTATCACCACTTAACAACCTTCTGCAGCCCATAAATATTTGGGTTTGATCAAGAAACGGTTGTATTTTTCACAAGGTCAAAACCTCTTAGTCAGGGGGCCGAAAAGAGAGGAAGTTTTAGCTAGAGGGTCGAACGGAGAAGTTGGAGTTAGCTGGAGAAACGAAGGAAGAGCACTGTCTTCATACTTACTAACTTAAGAGGAGAATGTAACTGTTAGTTAATAATCCATGAGATCAACTATTGTATACTTGACTTCTCAATAAAACTCCGATGTGTATAATAAAGTTAACTAAGAATATTGCATTTAATATTCAAAAACCCTTCTAAGACTGCACAACGATATATCTACGAGATAATCCAATTCAATGATCTGGAATCTTTTAAACTATTTCAACGATTTAAACAGTTTAAGCAACTTTTGTATAAGATTTTATGATCATTAATCTAGATTCTTGCAGATTCTGTGCAACTTTCGCATCAAGTTTTATGATATAGGCGACTATAATCGTTTAAGCCAGATTTTTATCAATTAATCATTTCAATGGTTTAATAAAATTTGCTGAAATTACATTAAAATCAATACACTAGATTCTTGTAGATTTGCTTAGATTCTCACCATTTTAATGGTTTAATTCAGAACATTTTCAATTGGTAATTTCAATGGTTTATCACAATTGCTCAAATTACGTACAAATTAATAACGTAAATTCTTGCAAGTCTGTTGAACTCATCACCATTCCAATAGTTTAATTCAGAACTTTTCCAATTCTTTATAAAAATTACTATAATTACGTGCACAACAATAATGAAGATTCTTGCAAATTTGGTATGTTCATGACTATAAGTCAGAACTTTTCCAATTGTTGAGTTCATTGGTTTATCCAAATTGTAGAAATTTTACAGATTTTGGCCCAATCAGATTTGAACTTATACAACTTTCGTAATCAAAATTGCTAATATCAAATGCAAATAATAATACTCAAGATTCTTGCAGATTTGCTGAGCCGATGATCACTTTAACGGTTTCATTTAGAACATTTTCAATTGATGATTTCAATGGTTGATCAAAATTGCTAATATCACATGCAAATCAATACTCTAAATTCTTGCAGAGTTTGATTCTTATTGAGTTTATGAACATTTTAATGGTTTCATTCAGAACTTTTCCAACTGGTAATTTGAATAATTTATAAAAAAATTGCTAAAATTACATTCAAATCAATACACTAGATTCTTGTAGATTTTCTTAGATTTTCACCATTTTAATGGTTTATTTTGGAAAATTTTAATTGGTAATTTCACAATTGCTCAAATTACGTACAAATTAATAATGCAGATTCTTGTAAGGTTGTTGAGCTCATCTGTATTCCAATGGTTTAATTCAGAACTTTTCCAATTGATTATTTCAATTCTTTATAAAAATGACTATAATTACGAGCAAATCAATAAGTCAGAACTTTTCCAAATTGTAGGAATTTTATGCTTATAGATTTGGTTAGCAGATTCTTGCAGATTTGCTGAGCCGATGATTTATTCAGAACATTTTCAATTGATGATTTCAATGGTTGATCAAAATTGCTAATATCACGTGAAAATCAATACTCAAGATTCTTGCAGATTTGTTGAGTTGATGAACATTTTAGTCAGAACTTTTCCAACTGGTAATTTTAATAATTTATAAAAGAAATTGCTCAAATTAATTGCATATTAATAATGTAGATTCTTGCAGATTTGGTGCGTATTACTGTTTCCAATTTGTAATTTATACGTTTTATCAACAAAAGTGCAGAACTGACACGCATCAAATATCGTCGAGCGTGAACGAATTCGACGGACGGAAGCTTTACAAACATTGTTATTAAAATTTGAACTCCAAAATAATAATAACACCAACAATATTAACGTACGCGCATCACGCGAACAATGAATCCACGTAACAAAAACAAGAAATGTATGCATCGAATTGATGTGCGTGTGAACAGTTTGCATTTTAAACGAGTTCATTGTGCGAGGCTCAAAGTTTCATTGGATTTTGTGCGAGGATTGAATGTGCTTGGAAATAACCCTTTCACTAACAAACAATAATTAAACGCGAACTAAGCTCGCACCTGAGTAGGGTCATTGCGGTTGGACGTGTTTGCGTGTGTCTGTAATCCTGAAAAACGCATGTTCAAAAGCCGTTTCTGGAAACCCAAAAAAAAAACTTGTACGAAAATTGAACAATTCTCGTCATTCCACCTTGTAACAATTGTAATAATCACTGCAAATAAACCTTTATTGTTCGCTGCAACAAATTCGGCGATTTTCGTCGTTACAACTTGAAACAATTATAAGGAATAACGTGAAAGTTTCATCGGATCGATTTTGTAATTAGCGATTTCGGATATTCCTCTTCTTGCGGACTTTAATTAGTTTTCCAGTTTAAACGAATTACGTTCATCCAGGTTATCCGAAGTTTTCAATATGGATATTTCATGGTAATTCTTCTGTATTGTATATTTTTCGTTTATTTCCTTTTCTTTTTCGTACTAAAATATTCATAACGAAATTTTAAATTATTTAAATTGTTTTCAAGATTTTTCTATTGCTGCAGTTATAATCTATATTAAATGTAAATTTTTATAGAAAAAATTACAAAAATAATTAAATTATTTAAGACAAATTTATTTCATTTCATTATTTCATCTTTTATATAATTCCATTTGATTACTTGAATTATTGATTTAGTAAAAATATGATTGTTTTATCTTCGACAATTTTTATTGATTTCAGTCGTAATAACTTCGTTTTTCTGTCTTGATCAGTTTTCCTTTTCGATTGTGTAATTCTTCAATCTTTTTGCTTCAATCTTAATGAATTTTATTCATTTCGATCAATAAATATAATATTTTTCTTGTTCTAGCTAATTGATGAAAAATCTTCATTTCTTGAGTTCTTCCATTCAAATTCTTCAGTTTTATCGATACTAAAACTTATGTTTATACATATTTCTTTCTTAATGCTGTAGCTAATGTCTCCTTTTCTATTATTGCTTCAATCTCGATGAATTTTATTCACTTCAATGAATACAATTAAACTTCTAGAAGTATTTATGAAAAATCTTCATTTCTTGATTTCTTCAATTCAAATTCTTCAGATTTATCAATACTAAAACTTGTTTTTATATATATTTTTGTTCTTGATGCTGTAGGTAATATCTCTTTTTCTATTATTGCTTCAATCTCGATGAATTTTATTCAATTTAATGAATACAATTTAACTTCTATAAGTGTTGATGAAAATTTTTCAATTCTTGAGTTCTTCAATTCAAATTCTTCAGTTTTATCAATAGCAAAACTTGTGTTTATACATATTTTTTTCTTGATTCTGTAGGTAATATCTCTTGTTCTATTATTGCTTTAATCTTGATGAATTTTATTCACTTCAATGAATACAATTAGACTTCTATAATTTTTGATGAAAAATCTTCATTTCTTGAGTTCTTCAATTCAAATTCTTCATTTTTCTTTGCTACTTATTTTGCTATTAATCTTTTCAATTTAATATTCGTATTATAATTAATAATGACACTTTTCGCAGTAAATTCAGAATTTTCATTCTCTTTGATTTCCTTTACCAATCGTGGTAATTCTATAGTAAAGTTTGTATTAGCTTTACCATAAATAATTTCCTTTTCCATGGTAAAATAAGTTGAAAATGTATGGATCGAATTAAATGTTTGAATTGCAAACAGTTCGAATAAACGTTTAAATGCGACTGAACGATAAAGTTTTATTCAGTTCATTGATAAAAAGTTTTTTTTTCTTATCACTTTTTCAAGTAAATAAAATATCGTTCATGTATATTTTATCAACTAAACTATTTCACATACTCATAAATATTTAAAATAGACAGAATTATATAATAATTAATAGTAAAAGTTGTTAAATCTTCAAATAATTATATTGTTTTAATTATAATGAAATTATTTGATAAAAATTTAAATCTTACAATAGAACAAATCTGAATTATTTCTTTAAAAATTGTTCCAATGTAAAAAAAATTATATTCATATTTTTCTGTAAAAACGTAAAGATTTATTTTCTTTCTTTTTTAAAAATATTTATTTGCTACAAATAGTTTATTTCATTGTATTTTCTGCTACATTTGTAAAACGTTTGATTCATATTATTCTTAGAGGAATTCTTGCAAATTGAATATATTCTTCGAATCTGTGAAACAATTAATGAAATTAACAAATAAGAAAAGATATAAATTTGTCTGATAATGTTAATTGCAATTGCAATTTCCTCAAATTCATCGAAAACGTAAAGAAGCTAAAAGTTGTTCAAATTTTAAGAAAAATAAATAAGTTTGAACTATAGATTAATAGAGGATATCTAGAAATAGACAAGTAAAGGAAATCTCATTCTTGGAAAATTAAGAAGTTTTCACCTAAAATTCTTATGCGAAAGTAAGAATTCAAGAAGTTCCAAATCGAAGCTGATTTTCAAAAATATGAATGGAATATAGAATTAGCAGTAAATAATACGGAAAATGAATGTTAAAGTTCTCAATGTTTTGATAATAAGAAGCTTCAAATCGAAGACGATTTTCGCTTTAATTGGAAAAATGAAGAAAGTTACAATTAAACAGTTAGAATCTAAACCGATTTTCAGAAATAATAACGAATTCTCAGTTTTACCTAAAAAAAAAAGGATTCAAAAAGTTTCAAATCTAAGACGATTTCCACTTGATTAGGAAATGATGAAGAAAGTTTGGAATTAAATAATTAGAATCAAAGCTGATTTTCAAAAATATAAGGAAATGAGATGAAAAATAAAACTAAGTAATATAGAAAATGAATTTGAAACTAAAGAAGTTCTCAGTTTTATCTAAAGAAATAAATCAAGAAGTTACAAATCGAAGACGAGTTCCACTTGATTTGGAAATGATGAAGAAATTTCGAATTAATCAATTAGAATCTAAGCTGATTTTAAAAAAATATAAGAAAATCGAAAATAAATCCATTGTTTCAAATACTAGTAATTATAAACCTGAAAGATCAAAAAGTTCAAAAATCGAAGACGATTTTCACTTCAATTGGAAATATACTAGATTCGTGAAGAATTTTCGTATTAAAAAATTCGAATCTGAAACCGATTTTAACAAATATAATGGAATCGAGCAAAAAATAAAAACTTTGATTCAAATCGTTGGAATTATCAACCCAATAAAATTTGCCTACAAACAAAAAAACAAGAGTTGTTGATAAATCTGAAGTCTAAACTAGGAATTAAATGCAAATTTCAAAACACATTTTAAATTTATTGTATTTTTGTATTTTTTTGTTATAAAATGACAAATACATAATTTCTTTACAAAAAAAAACAAGTGTTTAATTAATAATGAATTTCAGTTATTTAACTAAACGAAATACTCAAAGTTTCAATAAAAAAATATTGAAAAAGTATTAATAAATAATTTCAATTCAAAAATGAACTATTTTTACAAGCAATGAAGATAAACTTTTATGAGAAATCAATCTTAAATAAATTTAAGATAATTATTTGAGAATTATCAAACTTTCAAATTTATTAATGATTATTAAAAAAAAAAAGTTTTCTAGTAATATAATGGTCAACAAACCGCGAGCCGCATGCGGCTCTTTGACCCATTGAGTGCGGCTATGCTACATATCCCATTTTGCTCAAGATTTTGCAAAAGAAACTTTGATGCACTTTCCAAGTCTGCTGATCTAAGCAATAGAAATTTGTGTATATCACATTGAATGTATATTGCAATTGAATCTAGGATTATAATTATGCATAAAGTTATAGAAATTGTTTCCTAAAACAAAAATAAACATACAACTCATGAAGAAGATTTTAGCTTTTTTTATTATCCTAGTAAAGTTCATATTATTGATCTAAGCAAACTGTGACTCTTGTATGCATATCCAATTTTTCTCAAGCTTTTGAAAGAGAAACTTTCCAACTTTGAAACAATCTAAGCAATCGAAATTTGTATATATCATATTGAATTTATATTGCAATTGCATCTAGAATTTTCATTATGCACAGAGATTTGCAACTCATGAAGAACATTGCTGTGTAGACTAAATGGAAGTAAAAATGTTATAGTTTTTTTTTCGGTATTGTGTTGCAGATGAAATTGAAGTATTTTTGATGATTTTAGCTTTGTTTTATTGTCCTAGTAAAGTTCATATTCTGTAACATATCCAATTTTGCTCAAGATTTTGTAAGAGAAACTTTCCAACTCTGCTGATCTAACCAATCAAAATTTGTGTATATCATATTGCAATTGAATCTAGGATTTCCATTATGCACAAAGATTTTCAACTCATGAAGAATTATGCTGTAAAGACTAAATGAAAGTAAAAATGTTACAGGTTTTTATTTCGGTATTGTGTTGCAGATTAAATTGAAGTATTTTTGATGATTTTAACTTTTTTCTTATTGTCCTAATAAAGTGTATATTGTTGATCTAGACAAGTGATCTAGACACACTTCCACAAATCCCATTTTGCTCAAGATTTTGTAAAATAAACTTTGATGCACTTTCCAAGTCTGATGATCTAAGTAATCGAAATTGATGCATGTAACATTGAATTTATATTGCAATTGAATCTAGGATTATAATTATACATAAAGTTATAGAAATTGTTTCCTAAAACAAAAATAAACATACAACTCATGAAGAATATTGCTTTAAAGACTAAATGAAAGCCAAATTGTTATAGTTTTTATTTTGGTATTTTGTTGCAGATGAAATTTTTATTTTTGATGATTTTAGCTTTATTATCTTATCATATATCTAATTTTGCTCAAGATTTTGAAACAGAAACTTTCCAACTCTGCTCATCTAAATAACTGAAATTTGTGTATATCTTATTGAATTTATATTGCAATTGAATCTCGGATTATAATTATACAGAAAGTTATAGAAATTGTTTCCAAAAACAAAAATAAACAGATTTACAACCCATGAAGAATATTGCTTTAAAGACTAAATGGAAGCAAAATTGTTCTAGTTTTGGTATTGTGTTGCAGATGAAATTTAAGTATTTTAATGATTTTAGCTTTTTTTACTGTCCTAGTAAAGTTCATATTATTGATCTAAGCAAACTGTGACTCTTGCATGCATGCGACTCTTTGAACAATTGACTGTAACATAACTCTGTAACATATCCAATTTTGCTCAAGATTTTGAAAGAGAAACTTTCCAACTTTGAAACAATCTAAGCAATCGAAATTTGTGTATATCATATTGCAATTGAATCTAGGATTTTCATTATGCACAAAGACTCATGAAGAATTATGCTTTAAAGTCTAAATGAAAGTAAAAATGAATATAATTATACATAAAGATATAGAAATTGTTTCCAAAAACAAAAATAAACAGATTTACAACCCATGAAGAATATTGCTTTAAAGACTAAATGAAAGCAAAATTGTTCTAGTTTTTATTTTGGTATTGCGTTGCAGATGAAATTTAAGTATTTTTGATGATTTTAGCTTTTTTTATTATCCTTGTAAAGTTCATATTATTGATCTAAGCAAACTGTGAGTCTTGTATGCATATCTAATTTTTCTCAAGCTTTTGAAAGAGAAACTTTCCAACTTTGAAACAATCTAAGCAATCGAAATTTGTGTATATCATATTGAATTTATATATATAATTAAATCTAGGATTTTCATTATGCAACTTATGAAGAATTATGCTGTAAAGACCAAATGAAAGTAAAAATGTTACAGTTTTTTATTTCGTTATTGTGTTGCAGATTAAATTGAAGTATTTTTGATGATTTTAAGCTTTTTTTTATTATTCTAATAGATTTTGTAAAGAAACTTTCATGCACTTTCTAAGTCTGCGAAACTAAGTAATCGAAATTGATGCATGTAACATTGAATTTATACTTCAATTGTATCTAGGATTATAATTATACATAAAGTTATAGAAATTGTTTCCTAAAACAAAAATAATAATACAACTCATGAAGAATATTGCTTTAAAGTCTAAATGAAATCAAAGCTTTTTTTATTATCCTAGCAAAGTTAATATTATTGATCTAAGCAAACCGTGACTCTTGTATGCATGCGGCTCTTTGAACAATTGACTGTAACATAACTCTGTAACATATCCAATTTTGCTCAAGATTTTGAAAGAGAAACTTTTCAACTTTGAAACAATCTAAGTTGTGTATATCATATTGCAATTGAATCTAGGATTTTCCTTATGCAACTCATGAAGAACATTGCTGTAAAGACTAAATGAAAGTAAAAATGTTACAGTTTTTTATTTCGTTATTGTGTTTCAGATTAAATTGAAGTATTTTTGATGATTTTAAGCTTTTATTATTGTTCTAATAGATTTTGTAAAGAAACTTTCATGCACTTTTCAAGTCTGCTGATCTAAGCAATCGAAATTGTTTTATATCACATTGAATTTATTTTGCAATTGAATCTAGGATTATAATTATACATAAAGTTATAGAAATTGTTTTCAAAAACAAAAATAAGCAGATTTACAATTCATGAAGAATATTGCTTTAAAGTCTAAATGAAAGCAAAGCTTTTTTTATTGTCCTAGTAAATTTCATATTATTGATCTAAGTAAACCGTGGCTCAAGAGAAACTTGCTGATGTAAGCAATCGAAATTTGTGTATATCATATTGAAGTTATATTGCAATTGAATCTAGGATTTTCATTATGCAACTCATGAAGAATTATGCTGTAAAGACTAAATGAAAGTAAAAATGTTACATTTTATTTTTTATTTCGGTATTGTGTTGCAGATGGTATGCACAATCTGGACGAGGATCCATCTGAGAACTGGCTGTTCCCGAGCGTCGCTCCCGCTCCACTGGAATTGGAAACAATATCTGCGGCCGCGGCGACGACGACGACGACAACAAAGGACTTCGCAGCTGCAGCGGTGTTATTTTCAGTGCTGTTGTTTGTGTTCAGGTGACAAATAGTAATCTAAATAGTGTGGGTACGATGATGATGATGATGATGTAAAAAAAAGTACATAGAGAAGAGCAGCAAAACAACGTCAACGATTTAGTGCGATGGAATAGAGTGGAGTGTTTCGTATTTGTACATAATTGTATTTATTTACTTACTTATACGTCACATATACGCGTGTATATAGTAAGGGTATATAGTGACACCGATGAAAACACTGATGAAACTCTCTTCCTCTATCAATAGATTTCGATGTTAAAATTATATAACTAACCCACGCGTTCTGTAAACGAGTTTTTTCAGTTTTAGCAGCGAATCGAATATGAAAAGAAAAATATATATAAAAAACGTAAATCTATATATAAATAAATAAATAAATATACATATATAAAGGGAAGATGAATAGGAAATGAGAGAGCATATTGTGTCCAGAGAGGAATTCCCTTTTAGAAGGACATTTTTTTTTTGTTCCCTTTTTATTTTACATATAGAGGGACACCACCGAATTTGTTTGATGGACATATCCTTGTTGTATACACACACACAAAGAAACGAGAATACGAAAATATCTTTGCTTAAAAAAGGGATTTTCCTTCTTTTTTTTTTGGAAGGTCGCTCCACTTTGCAGGTAAATGAATTTCCACGGGTTTAATTGTAATCTCGAAACGTAATTTCTGTAGCTAGAACTACACACAGCGAATTACCTTCTACGATTCCAACCCTCTCCAATGAGTCAGCCAATTTACTCACTAAGATCTGTTAGGCCCTAATTGCAAATTCCCCCCCATTTAATAACTAACACTGATTTTATACAATTGCGTTCCTATAGTTACTTATGTGTACACGAAAGATTCATTTTTTTTTATTTACCACCTAACAAATAAGTTATTATTATTATTAACTAAACATGTACTTGTAAATATTAAGCATTCATAAATAAATATTGACTCAAATGCAAAACATATTTTTCTTTGTATAATTTTATACCATATAGATTTCTAGATAATCGAATTACATCATAATATTGGATAATTTTGATGAGATTAGAGAAAAGATAAAATTGTAATTATTGTCGACTCAACAAAAAAGTAAGTAAGAATTGGAATGAGAATTGTTGCAATTCTTTCATTCTAATTAGTTAATTACAAATATTAGTGATGAATGTTTTCAAATTATGGTAAATTTTTAACTTTATACATTGCTTCTTTGATTTTCTGGACAATTTTAGCTGTAAAAAACGATGAAATTGTAATTATTCTTGACTCAAGAAAAAGTAAGTTTTTATTAGAATAAGAATGAGAATAGATGCAATACTTTCATTCTAATTAGTTAATTACAAAAATTATTCATGAATCTCTTCAAAATATGGTAAATTTTGATTTTTTTTTTAAATTTTCAATGTATTTTCTTTGAATTTTTCTACAATTTTAATAAGTGTAAAGAAACGATAAAATTGTATGAATTGGAATAAGAATAGTTGCAATTATTTCATTCTAATTATTTAATTAGAAATTATTGATTAATCTCTTCAAAATATGGTAAATTTTTAAGTTTACATTTTGTATACATTATTTCATTGATTTTTTTGCATAATTTAAAGAAATATAATATTGAAATTATTGTCTATACAAGATAAACTAAGTTTTTATTCAATTGTATTAGAATTAGGATGAAATCATTGATGAATTTCTTCAAAATATGGTAAATTTTGAAGTTTTTTTTTGTGACATTGAAAGATTTAACATTTATTCATTATTAATAATTAAGAAATTAAGGTAAGTTTTAGTTGTATTTCCATATAATTAAAATATTTCCAATATTAAATATAGTTAGAGTATTTTTTTTCACTTTTTCTTTGTAGAGTTAGAGGATAAATAAAGTAAAGATTTTTTGTAATTCCAATTAAGATTTCATATAAATTTGTTACTTGAACGAATTTAATTACTTTTTCTTAACATTTGATACAATATGATAGTTACTTATTTTATTTGCGTTAATATTAGTCATGAATTAACTCGAAAGAATGCATATTTTTTGTAGAATTAGAATGATAGAATTAGAAATATTGCATAAATTCGTTAATTATTAGATTATTAAGTTTTTATGTGTTTACAAAAAAAAAATCCCAAACTAAAATAATTTTTCTTAAATTTAATTGTAATTAGTATTTCGAATATCGATAAAAAATTATTGCTTTTCTTTAACATTTATATGTAAATTCCTGGAAAATAAGGTAAGTTTTTCATTTGTTTTAGAAAATTATACATTTATTGAAAGATAGAAAAAAAATAACTTCATTTTTATAACATTGTTGTATAATTTTTCTCTTAAATTTATAAATTGTTTGTCTCCTTTTGTCTTGTTTGAGTAAAGTTCGTATTATTGATCCAAGCAACAGAAATTGGTGTATTTCCTATTGAATTTATATTGCAGGAGGTCATGACGCAATTTGTATGATGGAAGTTCATTTGAGGATTATCCACGAGGTCACGTATCGCATCCCGCTGCAAATCTAGCAGTAAGAAGCTCCTTCCTCTTCATGCATTATGACTAGAATTATTTTACATAGTAATAAGATCAAGTACACGAAATATTCTCACATAAAAGTCTCATAAACACTTAATATATTTAATTATTACAAATTTTCTTAATAAAAAATTGAATTTTATAAATTGTTTCTCATAAACTATAAAAGTATCTGCAAATTTGATGAAATTATAACTCAATAATTGTAAAAAAATATACTTAAACTAATACTTACACTATGCGAACGAAATGTTCTTATAAACTATAGAAAAAAAAGAACTGAAGATTTAATGGATTTTCTGAAAAATATAATTCAAATCTCGTGATTAATTGAATGCATAATGGTTTTTTTTTACATTGATATTTCTTTTGATGTGGATTTCCATTTAGATGTAATGGATCGTTTTAGGTTGAATCACGTTTTGAGGACGTGATTTTGAGGAAAGAGAGAGTGTATAAGTATGACACTAAGCGTATGATGTGTAAGGAGTGTAAAGTGTGCATGTTATGAATCTCGAGTTTTACGGTTTGCTGGATGAAGAAGGAGGAGGATGAGGAGAAACGTTAAGAAGATTTACAATGAATTTTCGTCGTTAATAGCAGTAGAGAGCTCTGATATTCACCTCCGACGTGACAGATTACGTAAGGAGCTTATGAGGATTGTAGTAGGCGACGTAATAGGTGTGAATATACATAATATTTGTATGTTAATAACTAGTTATAATCATTATAGATCATTTTCCAACAAAATGATGAAATTGATAATTTAAAAAAAATGAATCAAAATTTCAGGATTTCAGTGAAGAAAATGAAATTTTGTTCCTTACATTATATTCACAATACTATAGTATTAAATAATAATAAATAAAATGTATTGTATAACAGTTTTTACGACCAAATTATGAATAATAATTTGAATAATGGATGAGCAGAGCAAATTTACTTATATGGATAGTAAATGTTGTATTTTTTATTTATCAAATTATAAAAGTGAGTGAGAACACCTACGTTTTAATTGAACACCTGCACAAAACACCTGCATTTAAATCTACGTTTTAATTGAACACCTGCACGAAATATTTGCGATAATCTTTTGTGACAATCTGCGTTAATTGAATTTAAATGAAAAAAAAAGTACAATGAAATATAAGAGACAACGAATTATATCAATTTTACATGAAATCTTAGAATAAAAATCGATTTCGGTTTCGTTTTTGCTTCAAGAAAATGTTCAAAAACAGATTCGATTTTAGAAATTCATTATGTTAATAAAAAAAAACTACTAATATTCAAATTAATTAATATAATTAAAGAAATATTTGTTAATTATTTACATTTCTCAAGAGAGAAAAGAAACTGGATTTTATTGAACCATCAGCAAAAAATGTTGGAAAACAATTAAATTTTTGGAATTCATTTCAATTTTTAGTTTCAAATTGTGGATGTATCTGCATATACATCTACGTTTTAATTGAACACCTGCGTTTACTTTGAACACCTGCACAAAATACTTGTGCATAAATTGAACACCTGCACGAAACACATGCGTTTACATTGAACACCTGCACGAAACACCTGCGTTTCAATTGAACAACTTTTGCGATAATCTGCGTTAACATGTGCGCAAATAATTGAATTTAATTGAAAAAAAGTACAATGAAATATATATAAGAAACAACGAATTATATCAATTTTACATCAAAATCGATTTCGGTTTCGTTTCTTCTTTAAAGAAAATGTTCAAAAACAGATTCGATTTTCGAATAAATCTTTAGAAATTCATTATGTTAAAATAAAGTGATAATAATGAAATTAATTAATATAATTAATGAAATATTTGTTAATTATTTACATTTTTCAAGAGAGAAAAGTAAATAATACAAATAAAGTGCTAACAAATTTGAATATAGTAAAAAAATTATTCATTTTATATACAGGGTGGCCCAGTTTAACTGTAACTTTTTAGAACGCTGTATTTTTTTTTATTTGAAAATGGATTACATCTACGTTTTAATTGAACACTTGCGTGTAAATCTACGTAATTGAACACCTGCACTAAACACCTGCGTTTACATTGAACACCTGCACGAAACACCTGCGTTTCAATTGAACAACTTTCGTGATAATCTGCGTTAACACGTGCGTAAATAATTGAATTTAATTGAAAAAAAAGTACAATGAAATCTTGGTTAATATATAGTTCTTTTCAGTTTTATAAAAGACAACGAATTATATCAATTTTTCATGAAATCTTAGAATCAAAATCGATTTCGGTTTCGTTTCTTCTTCAAAAAAAAATGTTCAAAAATACACAAATGCAGTTTTTTTTTGTCGACCACCAAAATAGCATTATGTAACATAAGTAGAGCTTCGTTATAATGTGTTATGATTCGATACACAAAAGATTTATTCAAGTTGAGGCTCTAAAAATAGCTTTTGGTTTTCCACTCAAATATTGGGCGTTTGAATTCCATCGCTGATAACTTTTTTTCCAAAAAACTGAGATGTAACTGCTTCCGCAGGCAAATAAACAATAAAATCAGCTATCATTAGGCAAAATATGGACACAACATTACAAACGGTTCAAAAGTTATAGCAGTTTTAAGTTCGTTGCAGTCCAATTGAGTCACCTTGTAAATCTGATAAAAAAAATACTATATTTTACGAGCGCAAAGGAATGCAGTTTTTTTCTGGAAAACCACTCACAAACAATGAATGAAATCTCGCATCAACAAAAAAGAAGATGCGTATAAAATTCCTTAGGTCTAGACGATATGATTATAATTTATTCTGAATAACGCAGACGAGGAACTACAATAAAAAAAACTGCATACATTATTTCCATGTTTGGTCTATTTCATTTTAATAAATTCCTTGAATTATTTACGTGTTTAATTCATTTCTTTTTACACGAATTGCGTAATTCAATTGCCCAAGTAACTTGACAAGTTGTAAGTGCAATTATTTTGTACTTGCGTATATTAAATACTTAAATTAAGAAGAGTATAATATGCTGCAATATTCCACCAATATCCCGGACTGTTTGAAACCGGACTAATTAAGATACAAAATAGAATATAAACATTGTATTTATTCACCATAAACTTCTCTTCAATTATTGTGTTTTTCGACTCTATACAAATGATGTAAATATATCTAATTGTGGATTTGGAAATAAGAGGATTTGCGAGTAAATCTGAAAGGGCAGAGATTGATTTAGCGTGTGTATGATGTATGTGTCTTTAGTTTAGAAAAGTTTGCAAAAAAAAATCCCAAACAAAAGTATTTTTTCTTAAATTTTATTATAATTAGTATTTCGAATATTGATAGGAAATTATTGCTTTTCTTTAACATTTATAACAAAAAATATACTTGAAATAATTATGTTATTATGTGTAAATTTCTTGAAAATAAGGTAAGTTTTTTATTTGTTTCAATAAAATTATTCTTTATTAAAAAAATTACTTCATTTTTATAACATTGCTGTAATTTTTTGTTTTAAATTTGTAAATTGTTTGTCTTCTTTTGTCTTGTTTGAGTAAAGTTCGTATTATTGATTCAAGCAACAGACATTGGTGTATTTCTTATTGAATTTATATTGTAGGAGTTCATGGTGCAATTTGTATGATGGAAGTTCATTTGAGGATTATCCACGTGGTCACGTATCGTTTGAAACCGGACTTATTAAGATGCAACATAAAATATAAACATTATATATTAATAAATTCTAGATCAATTATGTATTTATTTTTCATAAACTTCTCTTCAATTATTATGTTTTTAGACTCTATAGCAGCGGTCGGGGAACTTTTTTAACCATTACCCCAAAATATTATTGCGTAAATCGATATTACCCCCCCCCATTCTGAATTCACGAAACAATCAATGTAAATTTTAAATAAACATTATTTATTCAATTAATTTACATATTTATAAAAAAAGTTACATGAAAATAGTAA
>NW_017096702.1:0-12023 GCF_001412225.1 Nicrophorus vespilloides
CACGAAAAACCGAAAACACTGAAAAAAAAACGAGAAAACCGTCGATTCTCTGTTATGTATAAAACGTTAAGTATGTGTTTTTTTTTCAATTTCTACAGCTCATAGCAGGCGGCTCGATGACAGCACGAAGATGTATATAGGCTTGTTGGAAAGACAAAATATTCAGCTTTCATATGAGTGGTCGATTATGTAACTATCTTAAGGATGTGTCGAGAAAATCACGAGAAATTGTAAAAACTGAATAAAAAACGAGAAAAACTTGTTCTTCGGCTTATAACAGGCGACTCGATATAAATACAAAGATGTATGTAGGCGCGTTGGAAAGGTGAGATATTCAGCTTTCATACGAGTGGTCGATGATGAAATTACCTTTAGGGGTTGTCGAGAAATTTACGAAAAACCGAAAACACTGACACAAAAACGAGAAAACCGTCATTTCTCTGTTATGTATAAGACGTAAAGTATCTGTTTTTTCCAATTTCTACAGCTCATAGCAAGCGACTCGATGACAGTACGAAGATGTATGTAGGCTTGTTGGAAAGACAAAATATTCAGCTTTCATACGAGTGGTCGATGATGTAACTATCTTAAGGATTTGACGAGAAAATCACGAAAAACTGTAAAAACTGAATAAAAAACGAGAAAAAAATGTTCTTTAGCTTATAACAGGCGACTCGATGAAACTACAACGATATATGTAGGCGCGTTGGAAAGGTGAGATATTCAGCTTTCAAACGAGTGGTCGATGATGTAATTATCATAAGGATTTGTCGAGAAAATCACGAAAAACTATAAAAACTGAATAAAAAACAAGAAAAAAATGTTCATTTTTTATTTCAAAGTTGTAAATTTTGAGAAAATAAATCTACCTAAAATGTATTTATTGCTTATCATATTACTACTATTAAGTAAACTAACGACTTAAAAAATGAAATAAGTTACATTAAAACAAAATATTTCAATTCTTTAAATTGTTTCATGAATTGTTTAAATTGTTTCTTAAATTTATATGAAAATTTTATAATTTTTCAACAAATATTTTCTTGTTAATTGATATTTTTTCTGTTTATTAATTATATAAAAGTTAAAGAATACTTCAATACTTGTTGGAATTGCAATTGGTATAAAGATTGAGATGAGCGATGTGTCTCAAGTTACAATTTTCTTTGACAATGCAATATTTCAGTGATTACCCTGACGTTTTATGATTGGAGTGTGTGTGTGTGTATATAAACTCACGTTGGGTGGATGAGAATTAAAGGAACGGCAATTGCCTTTGATACTTTATATGTAAATTATGAATTGTGCGTTTATTGTGCTCAAGGTTATATCGAGTTCTGTGATGATCTCATGAATATTTCTTCGGAGCGCCCCGCGTGTGTTGGAGGAGGGGTGGTATGTGCACGCGCTCGTTACCTCCGTCTCCCTCGCACACGCAAAACCGTATGTAACGCACAGAGAGAAAGGGAGACTATATAATCGATGCGGCTGATTGGCAGAATGTAGGCATGAAAATTTAATCAGTGTTTGGGATGGTTTTCGAAGGAAGTTTCCATTCCGCCAAACCCTCCAACGCTCTCCCGAGGACAATAATTATAATTAAAAAACAAAAAAAAAACGCTGCAGGAGGAAAAGATGCATCACATTTCGAAAGCCGTAAATTATCCTTTCTAATTGAACGCGAATCAATTCGGTTTTATTGTTTTAAGCGCGATCAAAATGCAAATGACGATATCCCAATTGAATCGGTCCCAATAAAATGTAATGGGGTCCTGTGTTTTCCGCTCTTTTTGGGATCGAAGGATTGGGGGAATTTCTCGCTAATCCTGCCGCATCCGGCGGAAAGGACGACATAAAAATAAAATAAAAAAAAAAGAAGTGGAGAGAGGAGAGAATAAGGAATAGAAGGGGGCACGAATTGACCGCAAACAAATCTCAAAATTGGATTTGTTGAGGTCGAAAGGGAAAGAGAAAAAAAAGGTTGTATTCAATTTGGTGGTTTAAACGTCCATCCTGTTGGTGGTTTGATGCGATGATCTTGGGATATTGCCACTAAACGACGTGATCGTTTCTTTCTATTGGAAGTGACAGGTTTTGTGTAAGAGGGGTTGAAGTTTCAGCTTCGATTTCTCTGCTTATTCATAAAAAAAAACATGCAATAATTTTAGAGGGTGTCTCATATCTTCAAACAATTTCAAAATGAACAATTTAAATATTTCAAAATAAATTGAATAATTACTGAAACGATAATATTGTCGAATATTTAAGAAATAATGTATATAGTAGAAGATGTATGAAAAGTAAATCACAATGATTTTGCTGGGGGTTTTTGGTAAATCTTCCGCAAAAGCCAATCGTGGGCGATTTGAAGCTGAATTTAAAATAGGAAATAAAGTAGAGGTCTTTAACCAAAAAATAGAAAGAGAAGAAGTATGGTTTTCTGGTAATGCTGAGTGAGATAGAGGACGGAAGGAGGATGTAGGGCTTTTCGATATGAGTGCATTTAACGGAACATTAACTTGTAATAATATAGGAGACGGAGAGAGTATAAAGTTTTGAATATCTATGGGGGCGAATGGGCCCACTCTCGGCATTAGGCAAATGATCCGAAATGTCCTTTTTCCTTCTCCTCTACATCCTCAAAGGACAATGCTTGAAGCGGCAGCCGCACGAAATGACTTATATATCCAAACGCGATCCCTCTTCTTTCAAAAAAAAAAGTCACTAACCGAAATTGAAAAATCGCTCTCCTCCGTCGCTCATCATGTCTGATCTCCCTGTTTGCATATAGATATATATATATACATATATGAAAATACATGATCGTTCCCATGCAAATCCCCGCTTTCCATTGGGAGAGTGAACTCGAGCATTAGAAAAATTGGAGTATGGCATGACATAATCATATTCAAAAGTGAACGACTCAATAATACCGCGCGCATACACATATATTGCGTTTGTGTGTACGTTTATCTGGTATATTTATGTGCGGTCGCGTTTTTTTTCAAATATTCATACTCGCTTAAAAAGATTAAAAAAGATCAAGTGGTAGGCAAATAAAAGAGAGAAAACGAAAGGGCATCAATCGAAGCAGAATGATTTTTTGTCTGAAAACATTAATTTTTCAAATTTCTATTGAGATGATTAACTAGAGTAATCAAATCTTGTTTAAGAAAAATTAGAAATATATTAATATTACATATTGATTGTATACTAATATATTTTGTAAAATTATACAAAATAGACGATTTAGAGACTATAATCAATAGGATTTTAGGGTATGAACTCACAATTATGAATCATTAAAGAATGATGTTAAAACAACAAATCTTGTGACATTATATAAAATAATACAAGAAAACAAAATTGAAAAACGTTGGAATTTAGGAAATTAATTAACATTTATAAATAGTTTATCATTAAAGAATGATTTTATATTAAAAAATCTTCTGAAATCACACAATAAATAAGATTGAAATCAGTGAAAATTTTGGAAAATAATTAATAAATCTTATAAAACCATTGAATACCATACACAATATAGGATTTAAAGATGCTGTAAAAATAGGATATTCACTAAATGTTACTAATAGTTCAGTATTAAAGAATGATATAAAAACATTTTGTAAAATTATACAAAATACACGATTTAGAGACTATAATCAATAGGATTTTAGGGTATGAACTCAAAATTATGAATCATTAAAGAATGATGGTAAAACAACAAATCTTGTAACATTATATCAAATGATATAAGAAACAAAATTGGAAAACGTTGGAATGTATTAATTAACATTTGTAAATAGATTAGCATTAAAGAATGATTTTATATGAAAAAATCACCTGAAATCACACAAAATCATACAATAAATAAGATTGAAGAAAATTTTGAACAAATCTTATAAAACCATTGAAAACCATACAAAATATAGAATTTAAAGACGTTGCAATTATTGAAAAAATAGGAGATTAGCCACTTGTTACTAATAGTTGAGCATTATAGAATTATCGTACAACAACAAATACTGTAAAAAGTTTACAAAAACATTAAATTGTTTGATTGCAATTAATGAAATGTTATGAATTATCAACAAGAAATAGAAAAATTCTACATTAACAAATCTTGTAAAACTACTCAAAATCACACAAAATACATGATTTAAAGACAAATTCAATTAGAACTACAAACAGCTGAGGATTAATGAAGAATTGTGAAACAAATCTTATAACACCATTACAAAATTATACAAAAATCAAGTTTTTAAAACGATAATATCAATGAAAATTTTGGAATTAAAGTATACTAATACATTTTGTAAAATTATACAAAATACACAATTTAGAGACTATAATCAATAGGATTTTAGGGTATGAACTAACAATTATGAATCATTAAAGAATTATGTTAAAACAACAAATCTTGTAACATCATATCAAATGATACAAGAAACAAAATTGGAAAACGTTGGAATCTATTAATTAACATTTATAAATAGATTAGCATTAAAGAATGATTTTAGATGAACAAATTGTTTTGTAATAGTTGATGATTCTATATTAAAAAATCTTGTAAAAAGTTTACAAAAACATTAAATTGTTTGATAGCAATTAGTGAAATGTTTGGAAATGAATTATCAACAAGAAATAGAAAGATTCTACATTAACAAATCATGTAAAACTACTCAAAATCACACAAAATACACGATTTAAAAACACATTTAATTATAAATTCAAACAGCTGAGGATTAATGAAGAATTGTGAAACAAATATTGTAACACCATTATAAAATTATACAAAAATCAAGTTTTAAAAACGATAATGTCAATGAAACTGTTAAAATTAAAGTACATGTACATTAATAAATCTTGTAAAACCATTTAAAATCATACAAAATACACAATTTAATCAATGAAAATTTTACAAATTCTGTAAAATCACACAAAAAAATAAACAAAATTGAAGAAATTTGTAATCAATGAAATTTTAAGAAATGGAGAATTCGGATATTTAAGTATTATGATGCTTCATAGAAAAACATTAAACTTTCGGTATAAGTTTTTCAACACTGAATCAAAAAAATTGGTTTTTGTTAAAACAATAAAAAGTACAAAAAACAAGGGAATATTCAAGTAATTTATCTGATAGTTGAAAATTACATCAAAATCCTATGGATTATCAAAGATTAAAAGTAGAAATTAAGAAATAGTTAGATGATTGAATCTGAGGATTATCTAAGATGTAAACATCAAAATTTAAATCCCATTACGAAAATACTTTGATTCATTAATAAATGATTCTCTGTAAACTTTTTGATTGATTGCTACGGTTAAGCTTTCTTGCCTTTTGGGATGATATGCGGATACATCTTATTGCATCGATGGTGAAGGCGCGCGAGGAATCCGGACATGACATTGACGTTTAATTAAAATAACTTCCGTGTGTAGTGAGAGACTGCGGGGAAAGCCGCAAGATCTCCGGCTCTTCGTCGAAGACACCGAAAACTTTTGACTACCGCCGTTGTGCAACGAAGAAGAAGGTGTAGGACCTCGAAGACAAGCTTTAAAGAAGGAAGAGGGTGAGACGGCCCTCATTTGCATCGAACCCCCGTGCGCGCCCGCCTTCAACCATCAGAATGTGACGGCTAATTCACTTACGCAATCACTGCGCCATCGATCCCATCGCCAATTACCCAACAACACCCACCCTCCTTCTTCTTCGTCATCATCCGAAATGCCAATGCTAATGATTCACTTTATTATTCAAACGAGGATGGAACTTTTGGTAGCGCACGCAGCACACGCAGCACACGCTTCATTAACACGGACAAATCTTAATTTTAAATTGAATCTTTTTGCATTATTCTCACTTTTATTTTTTTTTTGCAGCAGCAGCAAATCGTCGTGTTTACCTTGCAATTTTCGGCAATCCGGATTAAATGGGATGGAATAGATCGATGCATCCGTTACGGCTTCCGTGCGCTTCACGTGCGGCAATCGCTGCCGAGCTTTGATATTATTACATTTACTTTCACTTAGCTCCGAGCATGCACACACACACACATGTACACTACATATGTATACATACACACACTCACACACAGCACACTGCATGATATGTTTCATAGTCTGTAAATTACATTGTACAATCTGCATGTACAACAACTATAAACTATAATTTTGCACATTAGATTATATTACTTACAACGTGCATAACATTATCAGGTACTAAACATTCTATGTGTTCTTATTTACACGAATTCAATTGTTTTCCCACTCTCCGTCGAATTTCACACTCACACAAAACATATTTCAAAAGCAAACTTACACATAAATATACGCGAAAATCATATCTCGAAAATATGAAGTTTATAATTAAAATAGAAATTTTACTATATAAATCTATTCAAAATTTCCAATTTTACATATAAATATTACAATATTCAAATTTACTAATAAATGCACACAATTCGAAAATATAAACTTTTTAATTAAAATTGAAAAGTAATAGAAATTATTGAAAATTGTGCAAATATCAATTAATTGTATTATGTAAAATGTTATAAATAAATTACCATGAAAATTTGATAAAATTTAATAACTTTACATTTTGTATTTTAAAAAAATGTTTTGTTATGAATAAAAAAATATTTTCATATCGTTTATTGATATTTAATCGATATTTAATTGAAAATAATACAGAGAAAATTCACTTTTTAGTGAATTCTTTAGAAATGGTATGAGATGATGAGAAAACTTTTTGGATCATTTTCATAAAACAAAATTGTCTTATCGTTATAGTTTTTGCTTTTCATAATTATAAACGTTGAAATCAATGAAATATTTAGGAAAGTAATTAAGAATTACAAATGATGATGAGCACTAAGAAATTATTTTATAACAAATGTTGTAAAACTATTCAAAATTATACAAAATACACGATTTAAAGACGATTTAACCTCGTTTAAGTACTAATAAGGAATGATCTTACAACAAAAAAAATCCTATAAAATTATACAAGAAACAAGATCTGGTAAGACCATTCAAAATCATACAAATATACGATTTAAATTTGCTGTAAACAAAAATAATCTTTGATTTCCAGATTTTAAAACGTTTGAATCAATGAAAATTTAGGAAATGTTTTAAGAATTATACCATTAATATAATGATTTTATAACAATTCTTGTAAAACTATTCAAAATTATACAAAATTCACGATTTTTAAAAACGATTTAACTTCCTAGTACTAAAGAGGAATGATATTACAACAAAACAATCCTATAAAATTATACAAGAAACAAGATCTGGTAAGACCATTCAAAATCATCCAAATATACGATTTAACTTTGCTGTAAACAATACAATTTCTTTAAGAAATGTATTAAGAATTGTAACATTAATAGAATGATTTTATAACAAATCTTGTAAAACTATTCAAAATTATACAAAATACATGCTTTAAAGACGATTTAACTTCCAAGTACTACTAGTTGTGTATAAGGAATGATCTTACAACAAAAAATCCTATTACATTATACAAGAAACAGAATTGGAAGTAATGAAAATTTTCCAAATGAAGTAATCATTAAAGAATGATTCTATATTAATAAATCTGGTAAGACAATTAAAAAATCATACAAATATACGATTTAATTTTGCTGTAAACAATAAAATTTCTTTGATTTCCACATTTAAAAACGTTTGAATCAATTAAAATTTAGGAAATGTTTTAAGAATTTTCATAACGTAATTTATAAAATAATCTGAGATGAAAAAAAAACTTACTTTAACTAGACATTTAACTAGAAATTATTATTTCTCTGTTTAAGTGGAACATTTTGTAATAAAACAAAATTGGCTTAAATTTCATTGAAAAAAATTATAATAAGGTAGCGCAGATTAAGCGAAATTAGTGAGCATGTTTGTAATGCTAATGAATAAAAGCTGTATGTATGCCTTTCGCTGAATTATGATACAACATATTTTTCTTCCTTTCGCGTCGGTTTAAACTTTTTTTTGTTGTTGTTCCGTCCCTATTCTGTTTTTTTGTTGTTGTTGTTTTTGGCGTTGGTGGGTGGTTCTGAAGGGTGGATTTGTAGGGTGGTGTGTGAGGATGAGGTGGAGGACGCATAACCATCGCTCTGGCGAGCACATCACATGTTAAATCCTTAATACGGGAGGGGAATCCGGAGACAAAGTAACTCTACTGTAAAGCGGTCTGCTTTTGACGCGACGACATCGCTAATTAAATATATTATTATAAATACGACTGCTCTTTGTCTGGATGTGCACGTGAACGTACGTGGCGTGGCTAGGGGGTTGGTTTTTACGTTTTTTTACGAATGTTCGGATGTGGGGTGGTCTTTTTCGGAAAGGGCAGAGCCGCAAAAATTATGTACAAGATTATTCGTTTATGTGCCACTCGCACAACGGATCCGTTTCCATATCAAGCAAGAGATGGCTCCACCCCGCGCCACGACCAACTGGATGTGATTCCTTTACTTCCTTCTTTTTTATCTTTTTTTTTGTTTGTAACAGGCGTTGTTCCACCCCGTATTCTTTTTCTCTCCGTTTCACCTATTAACATTCATAAGGGCTGCATCGTTACGGACTAATTTCCCTCATTTTTATATTACATACATATATACATATATAACGCAGAGACAGGAACAGAGGGACTCACTTAGGACCCGGCCCTTTTTCGCATCACCGACGCAATCTGATAACGACGACACAGGCCAGAAACACACGACTCTTCCACACGAAAAAATAAAATCTACAAGCAGGTCCTCCTCCTCCTCATCCACCACCCCCAAAAAACAACAAAAAAAATAGAAAGAAAAAAAGAACGTCGGAGGTGGAGCATAGCTGCATACCCACATGAATACTACAAACATTTTTTTGTTCAACTTTTTCACTGTTACGTGTATCTTTACACACCGCCATCTATTTGGAAAAGTTTAACTAATTTAAGATTGATTACCTCAAAATCAATATATTCATTTTATTATTAACTAATTTTTTTGTCCTACAATTATTTTTCTTTCAATACTGAAACAACTTTAATTTTTATACACAACTTAATTCATTTCATTTAGCTAAAGTTGTGTTTATGATGTAACTATCTATTTTTTTTTATAATTTTGAAACTATACTAATTAATTAATATATTTTCAAAACAAGTCTTAATTATTAGAAAATCAATTCAATATAAAATTACAGTTTAACAATTGATGTAATGTATACCTCTTCAAAAGCGCCATCTATGTTGAATGCTTGAATTAGTAAAGTTAATATTAGTTATAGATTTATTATATTTTTTGCAAATATTATAAAAATAACAATTCTTACTTAAAATATATTGTATATCCTTTAATTATACGTTCGATAATACGTCTGAATCTAAACTTCACAATTTGTTCCTTAACCTATCTGTTAATAGAATAGTCAAAGTTCACTTAACGTACAAACTTTACTAATGGAACTAATTTACGATTGATTACCTCAAAATCAATATATACAATACATTTTATTATTAACTAAATTTTTTGTTCTACAATTATTTTTCATTCAATACTGAAACAACTTTAATTTTTATACACAACTTAATTTATTTCATTTAGATAAAGTTGTGTTTATGATGTAACTTTCTAGTTTTTTAATAATATTGAATCCAAAACTTTACTAATTAATTAATATATTTGCAAAATAAGTCTTAATAATTAGAAAATCAATATATACAATACATTTTATTATTAACTAATTTTTTTGTTCTACAATTATTTTTCTTTCAATACTGAAACAACTTTATTTTTTATACACAACTTAATTTATTTCATTTAGCTAAAGTTGTGTTTATGATGTAACTATCTATTTTTTTTTTATAATATTGAATACACAACTTTACTAATTAATTAATATATTTGCAAAATAAGTCTTAATTATTAGAAAATCAATATATACAATACATTTTATTATTAACTAAATTTTTTGTCCTACAATTATTTTTCTTTCAATACTGAAACAACTTTAATTTTTATACACAACTTAATTCATTTCATTTAGCTAAAGTTGTGTTTATGATGTAACTATCTAGTTTTTTTTTATAATATTGAATTCAAAACTTTACTAATTATTTAATATATTTGCAAATCAAGTCTTAATTACTAGAAAATCAATTAAATATAAAATTACAGTTATTGATGTAATATATACCTTTTTAAAGGCGCCATCTATGTTGAATGCTTGAACTAATCTAAGATTGATTACGTCAAAATAATACTAACATTTTTCAAACGTCATTAATTTATTTAAATTTTCCTTTATGATTCGACATTTTCTGTTTTTTTTTTGATAATATTTGTATTTCAATTAGCAAAAGTTACGTTTCTTTTATTTAATATCGAATACAAATATAGTCGCATTTATATAAATATTAATTTGTTAATTTTTAAATTTAAGTAAGGAGAAATCTCCAAATTCTAATAACCTAAAAATATGAGAATGTACCTGGAAATGGTTAAAATTAGTTAATAGTATTTTTTTTTGTTATATTTTGATAAATAAATGTAATTTTTTGAGATTTTTGTTGTTGAAATGGATAGGTTTGTTCTTTGAACATAGAGTTGAAACAAATCTGTAGAGGTTGAGTGAAGAGAATTGAAGTAAAATGAAAATTAATGGTAAAGGAAGATGATTAGAGTGCTAATAACGGAAAAGTAGGATAAGTTGGTCGGGATAAGAAGCTTACATTGTTATTCACGGGGATGTTTCTAGATGGGTCGGTGTATGTGTTATGACGCAATACGTTATGGTTTACGTTGAAATGGATGTTGGATAAATAACATGAAATATGCTCGAGTCGTCGTCGTGCAGTGAGGGGCGGCTCGGGCGGAGGAGGCGGCGGCGGCTTTCACGGCGGGCGTTCGCAATCAGTGGAGATATCAGTCACAATTAGAGGCGACCGCAGGACTCCTAGCTGCAGGAGGCTGCGACCAAGTTGTACGTCTTTGGTCGGCGCGACGGGATTTAAGATCTGGAACCCGGACATAAATCTCGGTTCCATACCGATTTATCAATTGAAACGCGCCGCGAACTCACGTATAGCCGCACAGGGATGAATGGGGTGAGGAAGGAGGTGGGTGGGAAGGCGGCGGTTTTGATCCCGGACGGTCGACGCGAAGGATAATAACTATTGTTTACCGAACCTCTTTGGGTCGCAACGCCCCCCACGGAGCTAATTACACGCAGACTAACGCGCTTCGCACCAAAGAGGACTCGCTCCACCACCTCACAAACTATCCTCCAAGATCCTGCAGGAACATACATCCACGCAAAACCGCAGCCTATAAACTACATACACACATATATACACACACAACCCTCATCCGCACAATCGCAACCCATCCGCAAGAAAACGACCCAAATACAAAACAGGAACAACCCAAGTGAAGTCCATACATTACAACTAATCTGAACCAAATACATTCTTCACTCACCTTTGTCCTTACCAGAAACAACCTTTACATGCTTCAACCATAGCTAATTACAACTCCTGCAAACTCCAACAAAATCTTTTAAATTAATTTATGAAAGAAAATCCAAAAATTAGCAGAAACGTAATGATAAGTCTAGGACAAAATCGAAAAATCTTATAAGAAAAATTGAAATATTTTCAGGAAAGCTTGAAATATTTCAGATAAAAATGAGTTCCAGAAATTCAAAACTTCATACATAGTCACCTTTGATCAAACAAAATTTTGGTATAAGCAATCCTTGATATATGATATTATCATTATTAAAATTATATTAAGATTATGTACGCATATAATAACAGACATAAAAGAAAATAATGTACGTTAAGTGAACATTGATTATATTTATATTAGTTATTTTAAGTAACAAAAAATATACAGTTTAGATCAAGTTTCAACAAATAATTGAATATAAGAATGTATGATAACTCATCTTAAGTAACAAAGTGTTAAGGTTAAGAATATGTACGTATTATATAATTGATAAAA
>NW_017096702.1:12029-18235 GCF_001412225.1 Nicrophorus vespilloides
ATCTTAAGTAACATTAAGATTAGGTTTGAACAAATTATTGAATATATCATAAAATAACGTACGTTAAGTGAACACTGATTATATTTATATTAGTGTTCTTCAGTAACAAAAAATATGCAGTTTAGATCAAGTTTCAACAAATAATTGAATATAAGAATGTATGATAACTCATTTTAAGTAACAAAGTGTTAAGATTAGGAATCTGTACGTATTATATAGATGATAAAATGATGTACGTTAAGTGAACATATACTATATTTAAACTAGCCATCTTAAGTAACATTAAGATTAAGTTTGAACAGATTATTGAATATATCATAAAATAACGTACGTTAAGTGAACACGGTATCAATTTATATCGGATGACTACAGAAATAAATTATTAAGATTCGGACGTATTATTTAACATGTGATAAAAGTTTGTTCGTTATGTAAACTTTGAGGAACAAATTGTGAAGTTTAGATTCAGACGTATTATCGAACGTGTAATTAAAGAATGTACAATATATTTTAAGTAAGAATTATTATTTTTATAATATTTGCAAAAAATATAATAAATCTATAACTAATATTAACTTTACTAATGGAACATCATATAAAAATTGTAAATAAAAAACTTATAAAAAGAAATAATAACATTTTTAAATTTCCCGAGAAAACTTAAATTTTCATTTTCAAATGTTACCTTTTTTTTAACCAATCAATGCGAGTGTCCAAAAATAAAAGAGATACGAAATCTGTTTGTGTATATAATAAATCTATAACTAATATTAACTTTACTAATGGAACATCATATAAAAATTGTAAATAAAAACTAATAAAAAGAAATAATAACATTTTGAAATTTCCCGAGAAAACTTAAATTTTCATATTCAAATGTTACCTTTTTTTTAACCAATCAATGCGAGTGTCCAACAAAAATAAAAGAGATACGAAATCTGTTTGTGTATATAATAAATCTATAACTAATATTAACTTTACTAATGGAACATCATATAAAAATTGTAAATAAATAACTTATAAAAAGAAATAATAACATTTTGAAATTTCCCGAGAAAACTTAAATTTTCATATTCAAATGTTACCTTTTTTTTTAACCTATCAATGCGAGTGTCCAACAAAAATAAAAGAGATACGAAATCTGTTTGTGTCGGGGGTTACTATTTGCCGCCACCCTTTACACACACACACATATTTATATAATTATTTTTGTTGGTGGCGGCGTCGGGTTTCGGTTTCAGTGCGTTCGACGTGTGCGGGTCGCGGCGTACGTACACACGTTTTAAAATTCATCAATCAAAAAATTTCCGTTCGCGTGCAGAAATATTTAATATTGCCCCTTTCCACCCACCAAAAAAAATACACACATACATGTATATTCACATACGTGCACTTACACAATTTTGATCCGCTTTCAGAATTGATAACACGTCGGATCGCATGCGACAGACGTTAATAGCAATAAAAATTCAGAGCAAATATGTTTGATCGAATTACCGTTTGATACAAGCTTCTGTTCTCTGTTTTTTTTAGCTATTTTTTGTTGTTGTTGGCGAATTGAATTTTACGTGTTACGCGCAGCTGGGTTTCTCTGTGCATTTGCGGATGATTGATGGAAACTGTTTGCGGAAAATTGATCAGTTACCTTTCGTGAATTGACGCTTATTAAGTTTTCTTCAATTTTTTTTTTACATCATTTCTTAATAAAACGAAAACACAAAAATTTGAAAAAGAGGATGTATAAATATTAGAAGTTGAAATGAAATGTAGGAATGTTTGAATATATTCATGAAAATTAAGTATTTAATTTAATTAAAAGCAAGTATTTCTATATCGATTGAGATGATGCGAAAGCATTAGTCGTCGTCAAGAGATAAGAGATGGAGTGAGTGAACGAATGAGAGAAACGGAGAGGTTATTTTTTATTTTGAGGAAAGTCTTGTTGTATATTTGCCTGAGGGTTGAACTTTGATGCGTGCAGAATGTAATTAGTCGCCGTGTATTTAAGTTTCGCATTCTGATGTGTGACAAATGGAATTGAAATTAAAGGAAAGAGGAGATATCGCCTGATGTTCGGATGATGGGAGACGGTTTCGGGGGGATGGTTGGAGTATGAGAAGGTGAATGAGGATGAGGAAGAAGGCACGTTTTGGATAGGGAGGAAGAGAAGGATGAGGATGAGGCGGTTGGGGTTTTAAGGAGGGTTGGAATTAGGCAAAGAAAGAGGATCCTGCTGCCACCCGTCCGCCTGTTGTGTTCTGCTCTTCCTTCTGCCATTTTAAGTGTAGACTTGTAATTCCGATGCACAGATCAGCTGTCACTTACTTATAATATAACCCACTCGAGCGAGAGGAGGACGAGCGCTGGAATCGTGGGGTTAATGAAATTTAATTAGTAGACAATAGTGTCTTCGGGTGCACACGCGACTCTCGCCATCCAACACCTTTCCTCTACTCGCACTACTTTACTTCATAACCCTGAATGCACAGAGACGTAATCACAGCAAAATCACAGTTTGTTTCATCCAAGAAAATCAACAATGAACCATTTATTTTCTTAAATATCTTCACAAATTATTATTTTCAATCAAAAATATATTCATAAAGTTTTCAATTACGTGTACTCATTTTTATTTAAAATATTTCCTGGATTTTTACGACAATCTTTCATGAATAAATTCTGAAGATTTACGAATTGTTATTTTTATCAACAAATTTAATCTACTTCATTATAATTGTTAATTGTTTTGTATCTTTTATACAGAAATGTCTTTTTTAAATTTTAAATGTTCCTACTTTTTTTTTACTAATACTAATATTTTTTTTAATTATAAGAATTATTTTATATGTTTACATAAATTCCGAGAGTTTCAAAACAGAATCATTGAAAAATTCAAATAAAATTAGTCTAAATAAAATCCTAAATTTCTTTACAAAAAATGAGTTAGAATTGAAAATTTACATGAAATCCAAATAAATTTAAAATCCAAGAGTATCAAAATTTAAATTTTCAGAATATATTTACAAAAAATGTTTATCAAAGACTTGAGGAAACATTTCTTTGAGTTAAGTTTTGTATAATGAATGCAATAATATTAGTTTAATATCTTCACAAATTATTATTTTCAATAAACTTTCTGTCTCTTTCATACAAAAATATATTCATGAAGTTTTCTACATGTACTCATTTTTATATGAAATGTTTCCTGGATTTTTACGACAATCTTTAATGAATAAATTCTGAAGATTTACGAATTGTTATTTTCATCAACAAATTTAATCTACTTCATTATAATTAATCACAGTTAATTGTTTTGTATCTTTTATACAGAAATATCTTCATTTTTTTTAAATTTTAAATGTTCCTACTTTTTTTTTACTAATACTAATAAGTTTTTTTAATTATAAGAATTATTATATATGTTTACATAAATTTCAAAACAGAATCATTCAGAAAGTCCATCATTTCGAGTCTACAAAAATTTCAAATAAAATTAGTCTAAATAAAATCCTAAATTTCTTTACACAAAATTATTTAGAATTGAAAATTTACAGAAAATCCAATTAAATTTAAAATCCAAGAGTATCAAAATTTTTAATTTTCAGAATATATTTACAAAAAAATGTTTATCAAAGACTTGAGGAAACATTTCTTTGAGTTAAGTTTTGTATAATGAATGCAATAATATTAGTTCAATATCTTCACAAATTATTATTTTCAATAAACTTTCTGTCTCTTTCATACAAAAATATATTCATGAAGTTTTCAATTACATGTACTCATTTTTATATGAAATATTTCCTGGATTTTTACGACAATCTTTCATGAATAAATTCTGAAGATTTACGAATTGTTATTTTCATCAACAAATTTAATATACTTCATTATAATTAATCACAGTTAATTGTTTTGTATCTTTTATACAGAAATGTCTTATTTTTTTTTATAATTTTAAATATTCCTACTTTTTTTTTACTAATACTAATAATGTTTTTAATTATAAGATTTATTATATATGTTTACATAAATTCCGAGAGTTTCAAAACACAATCATTGAAAAATTCCAGTCTACAAAAATTTCAAATAAAATTAGTCTAAATAAAATCCTAAATTTCTTTACAACAAATGATTTAGAATTGAAAATTTACAGAAAATCCAAATAAATTTAAAATCCAAGAGTATCAAAATTTGAATTTTCAGAATATATTTACAAAAAATGTTTATCAAAGACTTGAGGAAACATTTCTTTGAGTTAAGTTTTGTATAATGAATGCAATAATATTAGTTTAATATCTTCACAAATTATTATTTTCAATAAAATTTCTGTCTCTTTCATACAAAAATATATTCATGAAGTTTTCAATTACATGTACTCTTTTTTATATGAAATAAATTCTGAAGATTTACGAATTGTTATTTTTATCAACAAATTTAATCTACTTCATTATAATTAATCACAGTTTGTATCTTTTATACAGAAATGTCTTCATTTTTTTTTTAAATTTTAAATGTTCCTACTTTTTTTTTACTAATACTAATATTTTTTTTAATTATAAGAATTATTTTATATATTTACATAAATTCCGAGAGTTTCAAAACAGAATCATTGAAAACTTTCTGTCTCTTTCATACAAAAAATATATTCATGAAGTTTTCAATTTTCGTTAATCAAAAATATTTCTGAAATATTTCCTGCAATTTTACAATTATCTTTCATGAATTTTTTTTTGAAGATTTACGAAATGTTACTTTTATCAAGAAACTCAATCTACTGCATTATTTTTTTAGTACCAAATATTTTCATGAATTTTTTATTTCCAAACAGAATCAACAGAGTCTAAATAAAATTATAAATTTCTTTACACGAAATTATTTACAGAAAATCCGAACAAATTTAAAATCTAAGAGTCAGAATTGTCAGAATAAACAAAAATGATGAAATAATATTAGTTTATTTATATAATAATTTGTTATTGTGTTTTGGGTTGGATGTAAGATGTGGACGAGACAATACAAAAAAAATATGAAAAGTTGATTGATGTTGATTAATCCTGTATTCCATCGGTGTTTTGGGCGCAATTCTTTTATGGTTACATATGGAGTGCGGGTGTTTGTGTCTGCTTATATTTTTTTTTCCCCTGTTCGTCTCCTCCACTGTGCGAGTGCCTCCACGTTACGTTCCGTCCATTTCTTCTTTTCCGTCGAGATGGCTGAGTTAGAAAATAGGTAGATGTATGTTATCCATTCCGTTGTCGTATATAATATCTCTCCTTTTCCTCGGGAGAGAACAACGAACGGTGGAACAGATAGGTCAAACGGAGGAAAAATGATAGCAATTTCCCGTCAAATGGTCCTCGTATATGCACAAGTTATATATAACTGAACACGAACGGAATACGCGATTTGATCCGCCATCCTCATTCCATCTTATTCTATCTCTATCTCTCTCTCACTCATGCAAAAGCGTTATGAGTCTTTCTCTTTCGGTTCAGCCTTTCCTCCGGAACGTACAAGCATGGGGAGTGACAAAGCTGGACGATTTAACTCGGACCCGCTGAATTCGACTTACTGGAATTGTTAAGGAGCTTCGGGGACGCAGCCTCTCATCCATCAGCGGAGAAACGCTGAAGAAATTATGAGAAGTCCTGTGTGTGTGGGCGTCCTTTGATCTACGTCTTCTCCGATCATTACACGTTCCCCGATAATTCGACTAGAGTGTATATAGTAGCTTGTATCAAACTTTCCAGAGGGTAGCGCTTCTTCGACGCACGCTTTCAACTTTTTCGCTCTGATTAAAATTCCGCACCTTAATTTGTTATAATCTAATATAGTACGAGAGTGAACGACGCCTTCTCCTTGTAAATTATACAACGTCGACGAGCTTTGATTGACGATTTTCTATGAAACTCACCCAAGTTTTTTACTTAATACAATTAATTCTATTCCAACAGTTTAGTTTTTAATTTAATTAGAATTACACTACTAAATGTTATTATTTAATTATATAAAACTTTAATTAAAATTACATTTAGCTTCAATTTCTATACTTTTATTTTAATGACAATTCACTGATCATCTAAATCAGCGGTCGGGGAACTTATTTGTTACTATTTTCATGTAACTTTTTTTATAAATATGTAAATGAAATTAATTCAATAATAATAATATCGACTTACGCAATAATATTTTGGGGTAATGGTTAAAAA
>NW_017096703.1:0-10993 GCF_001412225.1 Nicrophorus vespilloides
AAAGACAGCTGTCATTTCACGATCAATTGAAACTTGAACACCATCCAATTTTGGTTGCGACCCCATAGATTGAGAAATACTGGTTCAATGAAGTTATTAAATATTTGTTTCATCCGCAGTTTATACAGAATCCTTAATCACCATTATTATTATGGTTTGGACAACGTTTTTTGACCTTTTTTCCTCGTGACCCAACATATTTATTTGTAGTTGCACTGCGACTTAAATTGCTTTATCTGTCACTTTGACACAAGGTGACAGTGACAGTTTCATCCGCAGTTTATACAGAATGCTTTATGTCCATTATTATTATGGTTTGGAGCAACGTTTTTTTTTACCTTTTTTCTCGTGACCCAACATATTTGTTTGTAGTTGAACTGCGACTTAAATTGCTTTATCTGTCACTTTGACACAAGGTGACAGCTGTCATTTCACGATCCTTTCAAAAGATAGCTGTCATTTCGCGATCAATTAAAAATTGAACACCATCCAATATTGGGTTGCGACCCCATAGTTTGAGAAACACTGGTTCAATGAAGTTATTAAGTATTCTTTCATCCGCAATTATACAAAAGGGTTTCTCGTATTAATGAGGGTTAATGCATTTAATATACTGAAAATGATTTTCGGAGGGGTTCGGTAATCCCAGCTCGCGAACCCTTAATCAAATATGATAACTATTATTTGAATCATTAATTTAACTTGACGTTGAATGAATATTTGGGAAAATTGATATTAGTTACGTCTTCTTGCAAGTGGAATTTTTCTGAAATTTTCATCCAGCAGTTCCTTAAAACTTCATCAATCATCTTTTTCCGGCTGCCTGTAAAATTTTTATAAATGTGTGCCGCATTTTCCGAGAAATGTGTGTGTGTATATGGTTTTATTTTATTTTTTTCTTTTGCACGCTCGTCCGGAGATAATATATTAGGGGCGGTCGGTCGGGGGGCGGCGGAATTATGTAAGTGCGGCGTGTCCGACGGTTCATAAATTCTGGCCTGACTTGCTGCTGCGGCAGCGGTGGTGTTGCTGGTGGCGGCGGCGGCGGTGGTATTTGGGGAGGCGGCGGTTTTGGTACCAGAAGCCAGCCACCTCATCAACATAAGCCCAATATAAAACCAATATCGCGTGGAATCACAATAAATTTTCGGAGGCGCGAGCGTCGACTGCAAAATTGAAATTTATCTGCGCACTTGACTTGATTCATTTGCTTCCTGCAGCTGGATGGGACGATGAATCATCCTTCCTCCTAGACACAACAGTTTCCCAACTTCCGTTTGTCTTAATTGACCCGACGTAATCTTCATCTCACAAATGCATTTTCTAGTTTAACTCTCTTACTAAATGACATTTCTTTGATTTAAACATTTTATATAACTATCAATTTATATAAAACGACAAAATTATCCCAATTTTCTTAAAATTGATGAGAAAATACTATTTTATAATCTAATCTTATTTACAACAATTAAATTATTTATAATTAGTGAAAAAGTATATTAAATAAAGCTTTTTGTTCAATGAGTTTAATTTTTCTAATTGATAAAAAAATCACTAAAAATATCAAAAAAAAAATAGGAAAACTGTTAAACGATTGAAAATAAAGTAAATTTGTGCATTATTTGATGTTTGCATTCCAATTAAATGAAGTATCAATAAAAGTGATTTCAGTATTGAAAAGCACGAATGGATTCAAATAATTGCTAGAAAACACAATTGAACATAAACATGTTGTCTACAAAGAGAAACAATTTACGTGTAAAGCAAACAGTTCGAATAATGAATTGCAGTCATTTACGATAAATTCCAAATGGTATATTTGCAAGGTTTTTACAAATAAAAGTAAAATTTTATGTGAAAATATATTAGTTTAATGTTTTTATTAATTATACTTTTTTTTCTTTGAATTCATGATGTCATTTTTTCTTATATTTTTACTAAAAAACATACATTTATAATTATGTAATAGAAAAATAATAATTTAAAGAAACAAGTGAATTATTTTATAAATTTTTGATTCACCTAATTTCTATTAGAATATCTTTTTTTTTTCTAAATTTAAATATTAATTGATTGTCTTATATAAATGAAATTAGTTGAATTGTAATTTATTTATAAATGACCTAAATTTTTAAGTTTTTTGACCTTTTTGTCTCACGTCCCAACATATTTGTTTGTAGTTGTTTTGCGACCCAAGCTTACAGCTGTCACTTTGATGAAAGCTGTCACTTTGACAAAAGCTGTCAGCTGTCATTTCGCGACACATTCAAAGGACAGCTGTCATTTAGAGATCAATAGGTTCTGAGTTTACAAATTTTTTATTATTAAGTTTTATTTATTATGTGATTTTATTAATGATTAAATAAAAACTTTTTGTTTTATTGCATGTACGTTTAACGTTTTTTTGATAAAAAAAAATGCTAGAATTCAATTATAAAGAAAACCCTTTTTAAGCACACATAAATCCTTTTTTTGCCTTTATTTTCTTACAAATTTCAGTCTCCAAACGTGAATAATTAAAGAATAACACAGACGGAATGAGAATGTTTTTTTTCTCTCTTAATTGATATAAGAGTGAAAAAAATAATGTATATAAATAAATAAAATCTTCAGACAATTACATCAAAGATCCTTCCGAAGTTAAAACGCAATATAAAAGTTTACGTCCTTTGCTAAGGATTATTCGACAAGAAAAAAAAACGTACAAACAAGGACTACATTATATTCCCTGGGTTGTTCTTTATGTTTGCTTCATGTTGATACATAAAGTTGTACAAAAAAAAAATGAGAGAGAATCCTTTTTACACGATTTTATCTTAGGGCGTATAAAAAATTAAATAATTCAAAGGCGCCGAAAAGGGGCAATAACAAAAAAAAAAGAACATCGACGCTATTAAGTAACGAAGGAGGACTCATTTGTTTGTGAGGATGGAAAGGCAAGGATTCCTGCACCTTTATTTTATTTTTGTTCTTTTCGCTTCTCCAGTTCTCCTTCTATCTGCATTTTGCTGTGTTCCAGATATTTAACGTTGCGCCCGTTTTAAAGAATTAACTTAACGAGGGATATTTATACAGGCGTTATCACGACAACATTTTAAACGGAATTTAGTACGTGGCATCTACGCCCGGGGAGCAATCAGTTCGTGGGGGAGGGCTGGGGGGAGGGTTTTTTGGCACTGTTATCGCCAAATCCTCCCCATTTTTTTTTTTGCATCCAACTCTCTTTCTCTCTCACACCCCCGCTTTTCTGGCGACACGGGAATTTACAAAAGTCTGGCTTATTTCCATTAGATTAATCCCGCTTCACTCGGAGCTGCTGCAACGAAACCCCCTTTCCCAACAATCCACGCTTTGATGAATCCATCCATGAAAATACCATTGTATGAATCGTCTGGAATACATGGATTGTTCTATATTTGGTTTAATATTACGAGGATCTAACAAGGTGCATTATTATTTGGATTTGTTTGCTCCGTTGGTCCGAACGAACCCTTTGTACTACACTTTTTTTTCATAAGTCTGTAATTATGCGGTTTAATCGTTGCACTTGACTGATTTTTTTTCTTTGCTTACAAAATTGATCACATCCAACAAATTTTGTTTACTCACAAATGTGATTTCTTTTTTCATTTACATATTGATTTCCTTTTTACCATAGACTATAGTTCAGTTTTCATTCATTCATTAAATCGGCTCGCTGATGATATTAGGAAGTTTATGTTATTTATTCTTTACTTAAATCTAAATTGGAGATCCAAAGGCTTGAAATGCTTTAATCTTTTTGTTGTCACGCCGTTATCGAGAATGTTGACCGTCAACGGGAAAATCCCGCCAGTTCCTATATTTTTTGGAGAAATATTTGGCAACCTCTTCCACTGTTTTTATTCCAAGATCCTGGTGCAGTCTCTTATTGGTGATGTACCATAGTACACCCGCGATTCTTCTAGCACATTTAGATTGGAATACTAGATTTTTTAATATTAGTTGAGCTTGATGATGTTGCCCATAAAAATTATAAATGTATGAATTTATGAATTCAAAATAAATTTAATGATAAGTCAATTAGTTTAATGTTTTTATTAATTATACTTTTTTTTCTTGGAATTCATGATGTCATTTTTTCTTATATTTTCACTAAAAAAAACATACATTTATAATTATCTAATAGAAAAATAATAATTAAAAAAAGTGAATTATTTTATATATTTTTGCTTGACCTAAAACCTAATTAATATATCTTTTTTTTTAATTTAAATATTAATTGATTGTCTTATATAAATTAAATTAGTTCAATTGTTATTTATTTATAAATTACCTAAATTTTTAAGTTTTTTGACCTTTTTGTTTGACCTTTTTGATTCTTCTAGCACATTTAGATTGGAATACTTGTTTTTTTTAATATTAGTTGAGCTTGATGATGTTGCCCATAATTGGATTGGATACCTAATGTCTAAACTGGTTTTAATATGACTTGGTACACTAGCAACTTGTTCTCTAAAGACAACTGGATATGATCCTTCCGAGTCAGTCCAGGTGCATTCCCAAGTATCTCGCCCTTGAAGATGCTGTAACTACTTTGTTGTTGAGTTTGACTGGAGGACAGGTGTCTCGTTTTAAGGTGAAAGTAACATGCACCGATTTCGACTGGTTTATACCAATTCGCTGAACCATACCTCGAGCAGATTAAGCTCTTTTTGAAGATCTCAAGAAGCAATTATGGGACTTTTGTCTGATGCCATGATTGGTGTCATCTGCAAATGTTGCTATGTTTGTTTTCTCTGTTGGTATATCTGCAGCGTATAGGAGATATAAAATTGGGCCTAAGACACTACCTTGTGGAACACCCGATTCGATGGAACTCAGCACAATTTGTGCTTCCTCCAATTTGATAAAAAAAACATTCAATCCCTACCAAAACTTCATAGAAATTATGTCTTTTATTGAAGTTAGTACTTGTGATCTTACACTTAGTATGAACAATTACTCAAAAACTATATGAAGATATGATTCATGTATACAAAACAGTAAATAGAGAACTTTATAATATTAAAATAACGTCCAAAATCAGACATTTTACTCAGTTAATATTATTTACAAATTAAGAAAGAAAATTAATTTATTGCTATTTTTTTCTATATTATTTACTCTATTTTGTAATAAAGACAATTATGTGACTAAAAACTTTCTTCTTAAGTATTTTGTTGCATAATCTTCCATTATATTAACTTTTTTGAAAAAACATGTGATTTAGTTCAGTTTACAAAATTTTACAATATATATTGTTTAATATTTCTCATTTTAATTATTCCATTTCCTTAAATAAATTCCCAATTAAAGTTTAAACTAATTATACAATAATAAATCCGTACTAATCGAAGCCGCACTATGTGATATTAACTGAAGTTTCTTCTGAAGTATTTTGTTGTATAATCTTCCATTATATTAACTGTTTTGAAAAAATATGTGATTTACTTCAGTTTACAAAATTTTACAATATATATTGTTTAATATTTCTCATTTTAATTATTCCATTTCCTTAAATAAATTCCCAATTAAAGTTTAAACTAATTATACAATAATAAATCCGTACTAATCGAAGCCGCACTATGTGATATTAACTGAACTTTCTTCTGAAGTATTTTGTTGCATAATCTTCCATTATATTAACTTTTTTGAAAAAATATGTGATTTAGTTCAGTTTACAAAATTTTACAATATATATTGTTTAATATTTCTCATTTTAATTATTCCATTTCCTTAAATAAATTCCCAATTAAAGTTTAAACTAATTATACAATAATAAATCCGTACTAATCGAAGCCGCACTATGTGATATTAACTGAAGTTTCTTCTGAAGTATTTTGTTGTATAATCTTCCATTATATTAACTGTTTTGAAAAAATATGTGATTTAGTTCAGTTTACAAAATTTTACAATATATATTGTTTAATGTTTCTCATTTGAATTATTCCATTTCCTTAAATAAATTCCCTATTAAAGTTTAAACTAATTATACAATAATAAATCCGTACTAATCGAAGCCGCACTATGTGTGAAATTGTGTTTATTTTGTATCAATATATTAAGTTTAATCATATTTTCTTTAGATTGTCTAAATCCATCTGAGGATAATGATGGATGAGGATAATTGAGTTAAGATTATTTTGCAATATTTTGTTAACTGCAGTTTATTTAAGTTCTAATCTTCTTTTATAATTTGCTTAGTTTGCAAAGTTTTCGGATGTAATGTGTTGACTGTACTATCTTCAAGCAAATAATAGATGATGCTCAAACAAAGAACAAAAAAGAATATAATGAAGATGATTCTCGCCGTTAGGGCAAAGAAGTGTCTGGCGTGAAGTTAAGTTAACTCTCGGATGGATGGTGAAGGAGGAAGCGTAGGAGGATGAGGAGAGGATCCAAGAAGGCAAGTGCAGCTATAAAACAAGGCTCGGACTCGGTCGTTACAGTAACCGAAACTTGCGAGCGCCGTTAAGGATCTCCTCTGTCCTTAATAGTGTAATCACACTCGGCACGCCAGGTGAACACCACCCACGCCATTATTACACACACATTAAGCCCAACATTAATTATTACTTCACTCCGTTACGTATTAATTACTTGCCGCGACGATTCCTATCCTCCGTTTCCTATCCTTGGGATAGCTGAAGACTTTTCCAATTACCAGTAAATACGCGCAGTAAACTGATGGGGGCAGCATCTAACTCATCATTAGCCGATCACAGGGCAGGAAGGCACACATCCCTGTTATTATTAAAGGGCATCGATTTTCCGCGCACGGAATGGGGCCTATTATTACGATTGCAAATCATACGGCTTACCTCTGACCCTTTCCCCCATCACGCGCGCGCGCGAATACCTCAAATAACTACGCTCCATATTCTAATTAGTTCCAAGGGATTGGCCCTTCGGCCAATATGCGGATGCACACAGAAACTTATAATCCTCGGCAAACTGCAACTTTGATCATTTAATTAAGCCACTTTCGAACTTCAAACGAAATCATTATCGACGGTCAATTGAAACTTGCCGAGCATAAAAAATTACATAAATCATGTAATGCACTCTCCGCTTTTCCAGCCTGATTACACACTTCAAAGCAGCATAAAAAACCATTATGTAATCTTCTCTTTGATTATATTTTTAATTAACTATAATCGAATATCAAAAATAAGTATTTACAAATTTCTTATAAAAAACTCAGATTGAAACAATCTTAAAGTTTCAATATTTCACGTATTTTTTTATGTAATTATATAATAAATTCAATATTATGAAAAAACAATCAACGCAAACAGCGCACCGTAGCAGCAAAGGAATCAGTATATTTGATCCAGTTTAAGAAGAAGTTAGTATAGACTGTATTAAAGTCCCAACTATGTCAAAATCCCGACTACCACAATCCCGACAATCAAAATCTCGACTGTATCGAAATCCCGACTACCATAAAAATGTTATTGTAGAAATTTATAATAATAAAATATACTGTCGCGATTTCGATATAGTCGAGATTTTGATTGTCGGGATTATAGTAATCGGGATTTTGGCATAGTCGGGATTTCGAACGTCAGGATTTCGAAAGTAGAGATTTCGATATACTTATAAAAAAAACTCAGATTGAAACAATCTTAAAGTTTCAATATTTCACGTATTTTTTTATGTAATTATATAATAAATTCAATATTATGAAAAAAACTATCAACGCAAACAGCGCACCGTAGCATTATCCAACACCGAAGCCGAATACTTAGATCTTTCAGTATATTTGATCCAATTTATGATGAAGTTAGGATTCAATTCCATCGCCAGTGTAGAATTGTTCATCGATAACAACGGAGCCGTCAAGTTAGCCGAAAACGCCAGTTTCCATCCAAAAACGTAACACATTGCATTCGTGAAGTCCTCTCTCACACCGAGTCTATATCGCAAGTCCGACGTTCGAAATCCCGACTGTATTAAAGTCCCGATGCTTGAAATCCCAACTATGTCAAAATCCCAACTACCATAATACCGACTATATCGAAATCCCGACTACCATAAAAATGTTATTGTAGAAATTTATAATAATCGGGATTTCGATATAGTCGAGATTTTAATTGTCAGTATTATAGTAGTCGGGATTTCGAACATCTGGATTTCGATACACTCGAGATTTTGAAAGTCGGGATTTCGATAGACAGGATTTCGGTTGTCGGGCTTGCGATTCACCGTCTCACACCTACCTATCGAACACATAATTGCTGACGTATTGACGAAAGGATTACCCCGAACCAAACACGATTATTGCCCACAAGGAATGGGCATTTCCTCCAAGGAAGTCAAGACAGCTCCAATTATGTATGGGGGAGTGTTAGAATGGTAATAAAAGCCGTCTTGCTGCAACCACACCAACAAACGTCGTTAAGTAACGCGCTCAGTAGCATTATGTAATAGCACAGACATAGAAGTCTTTACTTGTATATCAAGTTAATATAAGTATTATACCCACCAAATTGTTCTTCCATTTATCAACCTAAACCACCTACCATAACAACCACAAAAAATGTATTTTCTCTTAAGATTTTAATTAATTCGTGCACAAAATTATTGACTTCGCAATTGAAACTAATTTTATTTAAATATAAAATTTATGTTTTTTTTTCACTAATTTTTAACTCTAATTATTTATGAGGAAATGAGTAATTGACAATCATGTATTATTGGAGTTAGTACATAGTAAACTAAAGGTGTGAATCAAATGTAATTGGGAGGAAGCCTATGCTATTTGATTGCTACATTTAGTTTTAACGTTAATGGGAATAATACAGTAGATCCATTAATTAGTCATAAGTTATTTGGCCGCTAATTCCGTTTGGCTTGCGAGGGGTTAAATGCCTAATACCAACCCAGCAGCAGTCAGTAAGTACAACATAGATCATATCGGTTTGCACAGTCAAGCCAAGCCGTTCCAGGTAAATTGCGAACCGACCGACCCTCCCGTCGATGTTTGCGCAAACAATGCGAAACAATACGTTACGCGACTTACTTGTTGAGGCAATTACCGATTTCAGAGGCGATCGTGTGCGCACACATTTGACTTACGACATTTGTACGAAATTATATGGAAAATCGAAACGCGAGCAAGGATTGCATAATAATAATAAACCGCATCACGTATCCGCAATGCTGCGATTTCCAACCAACAAAAACAATACGTGTACATTGGGAAAGCGTAAAATATCGACGATAAATTCTCATTTCCAATTATTTGCTTTTTATATAGAAATACATATATTTTCAAACTTTACATATATTCATGTTTCTCAGTAGAATATTCATGAAGTAATTAATGTAATCACACATTTCATATAATTTAACATTATCAAATTCTCATGAGTTTGTCCACAATTTGTCCAGAAATATAAATAATTAATTGTAAAATATTCTTTATTATAATAATGCATTCTATACGAATTACATCGAAATAGCTGAAAACTCGGAACTAAATTATTCGAAAATTGAAAAAAAAAAAATTTAATTAATTTTCAAAAAAGTTTTTATTTATATAATTATAATATTAATTAGTAAAGATAAAATGAGTAAAGAAGAGTTTAATTACTTTGAAAGTCTACAATATTTCAATTTTTAATTCTCAATGTTTGATTAGGATATAATTGGACGAAATGTACTTTTCTATTATAAATTCAGTTTCGTTAGGTATACAAAGTTTAGTAATGTAAAATGTAAATAGTCAGTGTATAAAATGTAAACTTTAAAATTTTCTATTTAAATTCCTTTGAGGAAAATCTTTGGATAATTGAAAAAGTTAATTATGATAATTTGTAGCTGGACGGAAAAAAGACACGCGAATACAAAGGACAAGAATAGATGTGAAACGGGAAGTGAAAGAGAAAGAGAGATAATGCAAGGGGGGTGGTAAAATTTAATTAATCATGGTCGAAACCCGCCTCCTCCCCCTGAATTGTACGTTTCAGCAGTCGGATACGCAGAATTCGCTGGAACCGAAAATTTATTTGCAGCACAAAAGAAATGTTTAGCCAGCCAATTATGCACAGTATTTATGTATTACTGTTGGGTAATTTGCGGATTCCGGCGCCTCCACCGCACAGTTTTAATTAAAATACACGCGATATCGCTAAAAGCCAACGCTCATTATACGCTCACTGCACAAACTCCGTTTTACTTAAACAAATCGCAAGAAAAGATACAGCATTACCTCGCACAGTGCGGTTTTTATACATAAATATTCGGTTTCTTCAAATCTCTGTTTGCATCCTCGATTAGACCCATTTCAAACAGTATTATCCGGACTATGTGAGGTAATGAAAGCTTTTACAGGAAAGTAGCAACAATAGTCAAATTTCTAGGCATGCATCTAGACAGAAGACTCACCTGGAAAGATCACATTCAGACTAAGAGGGAGCAATTAGAAAACTTTACTAGCTTCTAGGGAAAAGGTCTATTCAAATCTCTATTTGTATCAACAGCTATTGTAAAGTCCTCGATTAGTCCCGTTTCAAACATTATTATCCGGACTATGTGAGGTATTGCAAGTTTTTACACGAAAGTAGCAACAATAGTCAAATATCTAGGCATGCATCTAGACAGAACACTCACCTGGAAAGATCACATTCAGGCTAAGAGGGAGCAATTAGAAATAAAGTTTAGAAAACTTTACTAGCTTCTAGGGAAAAGCTCTATTCAAATCTCTATTTGTTTCAACAGCTATTGTAAAGTCCTCGATTAGTCCCGTTTCAAACAGTATTATTCGGACTATGCGAGGTATTGCAAGCTTTTACACGAAAGTAGCAACAATAGTCAAATATCTAGGCATGCATTTAGATAGAAGATTCACCTGGAAAGATCACATTCAGGCTAAGAGGGAGCAATTAGAAATACAGTTTAGAAAACTTTACTAGCTTCTAGTCAACAGCTATTGTAAAGTCCTCGATTAGTCCCGTTTCAAGCATTA
>NW_017096703.1:11018-11963 GCF_001412225.1 Nicrophorus vespilloides
TTATCCGGACTATGTGAGGTAATGCAAGTTTTTACACGAAAGTAGCAACAATAGTCAAATATCTAGGCTTGCATCTAGACAGAACACTCACCTGGAAAGATCACATTCAGGCTAAGAGGGAGCAATTAGAAATAAAGTTTAGAAACTTTACTAGCTTCTAGGGAAAAGGTCTATTCAAATCTCTATTTGTATCAATAGCTATTGTAAAGTCCTCGATTAGTCCCGTTTCAAACATTATTATCCGGACTATGTGAGGTAATGCAAGCTTTTACACGAAAGTAGCAACAACAGTCAAATATCTAGGCATGCATCTAGACAGAAGACTCACTTGGAAAGATCACATTCAGACTAAGAGGGAGCAATTAGAAATAAAGTTCAGAAACTTTACTAGCTTCTAGGGAAAAGGTCTATTCAAATCTCTATTTGTATCAATAGCTATTGTAAAGTCCTCGATTAGTCCCGTTTCAAACAGTATTATCCGGACTATGTGAGGTATTGCAAGCTTTTACACGAAAGTAGCAACAATAGTCAAATATCTAGGCATGCATCTAGTCATAAGACTCACCTGTAAAGATCACATTCAGGCTAAGAGGGAGCAATTAGAAATAAAGTTTAGAAAACTTTACTAGCTTCTAGGGAAATGGTCTATTCAAATCTCTATTTGTATCAACAGCTATTGTAAAGTCCTCGATTAGTCCCGTTTCAAACAGTATTATCCGGACTATGCGAGGTATTGCAAGCTTTTAAACGAAAGTAGCAACAATAGTCAAATATCTAGGCATGAATTTAGATAGAAGATTCACCTGGAAAGATCACATTCAGACTAAGAGGGAGCAATTAGAAATAAAGTTTAGAAAACTTTACTAGCTTCTAGGGAAAAGGTCTATTCAAATCTCTATTTATATCAACAGCTATTGTAAAGTCCTCGATTAGTCCCGTTTCAAA
>NW_017096704.1:0-11898 GCF_001412225.1 Nicrophorus vespilloides
TCTCATAAATCAAAATCAAAGATTGGAGAACTGACTCGCTTTTGACATTTTGGGGATTAAAGAAAGAAAAAAAAAGCGAACGTTTATGCAGCCAAACTTACTTATATTGTTTGTTGTCATTGCCATGACTATACTGAAAGTGACAGCTGCAATCGCACACTTGTTACCAACTAATACGAAATGCATAAAATTTTAGTTTACGAAATAATCCGCAGATGCCGCAACGAATCCTGGCTTTCGCGGAAATTATTTTCAATTAGCAAATGAAGAGAGAGAGAGAGAGAGAGCGCGCGCTGTTGAAGAAATTAATGGTAGGTGGAATTGAAATCTCCGACTCATTATTGTAATTGCAATTTAAATAAAGACGGACGCACAGAGGGTAAATGGAAAAAAAAAACAACAAAGAAAGAAAGAAGTAAAACTCGACGGAGAAGCGTCGGTCGTGAGGGGGTGTTTCGGCGGGAGTTGTAACGTGGGGGTGGCGGTTCGGGAGGAGCGGTCCATTACCTTAATGCAGTGTTCTCGTCCCGGCTCTGGCCTGATTAATATTGCATTTCTTGCCAGTGTGTCGAGGGGTTGGGCGGGGGATGGTTGCGAGAGGAAAGGGGCGGCGGCGGGCACTTTCCTACCGGACTTCGTGATCCGACATCCGTCCGGCCGCCCCCGGGGACATCGCACACTTAGATCTACACATACATATAGACGCTCGCACATTTGGAGATGTGCCCTGCTTTGAAGAGGAGGCGGCGTCGTCGGAGGTGGCGGCGGCGGCGGTAGAGAAAAGGGAAAGAGTCAGAGGCCATCGCATCGCATCGAAAGCCAGGCCGAAACTTCCAACTGTAACCGACGTGACACTTCTTTTGCTTCGCTTCCAGAAGTGAAAAAGGATCTCTCATACAACCACCCCCACACCCTCCACACATTCACACACACACACACGCAGAGAAAAGAGAGCAAGCCTTAAATTTTAAAACCTATCTAGAAATTGCCTCTCTTTCTCTCTCTCTGTGTGTGAGTGTTTGTAAGTATTTCTGCCCCTTCGTTCAAAGTAAGGTCTCGATGTATAATTCAAAAGTTTTCGAGTATCGCACTTTATAGCAAACATAACGATTCGGCTTAATGCGGCAATAACAATATTGCCCTTTTTTCTCTCCTTCTCTCCAGCTGCAAAAAAAAAGTAGCTGGAAGAAAAACTGCGGAAACGAACGATACAAACCATTTTTCCGCTCCGAATTTAATTAAAGCCATCACGATGGAATCGCAGAAGGCAGTGGAAAACAAAATACACATACCGAAACAACAAAAAAAAAGAAAGTAAAGTGCTTCGGAATGGGAACAGATTAAGGACGTACAATGGTTATAGATTAACATCCTCAAACATAATGCAATTTCTTCCTAACTTCTACAAGGACTTCCATTCATCTAACATAATAAGTTATCGAGCGCAATTTTCATAAGCACTTAAATTCTACCCGAAAAAAAAGTTTTCTTAAGAAACTAAAGTTTCTGATTTTACTATTACTGTTATTAATATTTTCTTTAATCAATTATTAATTTAACAGTTAGTTAAGTTGAATGTATTGAATTGAAATATAGAAATTAAGTTGTAAGAATTGAAAGATTGCGGCGAAGAATTAGTTTTGTTTTCTCTTTTTTTTTGTTTTGTTTTGCTATTGTAGTTCAGGATGTGAGCGGAAAAAGCAGTTATCTTAGTAGTTGTGGTCGGTCTTCGGATTAGAAGGAGATAGGTAAATGAAAGGCAGAAGTTGAAAAGAGATAGAGAGAGAAAAACGGGAATGGCGAGACTTATTTTCCTGCTGGCCATTAACAAAATTGTACGCTTTTCTTCTTCTCCTTCGACTCGGTGGTAGACGTAGGAATCAATTTGTAATGTGTTACCGCCGCCTCCATCTACTCCCGTTTCTATTACCTTGATTAAATCTTACACTTTCCCAAAAAAAAGAATGATCCTCATAACAATGGGAGTGTGCAGTATCATAACCGATTCCGTCGATTTACGGATAGGATGCGGATGTGCCTTGGAAAACAGATGTTGCTGGATCGGCGTGTTCGCTTGCTCGCTTTGCTGTACGCAATTTTATGTATCGTCTGTGTTTCTGCAGCAGCCGCCCCCGGCGTGTAATTCCCATTCGTTCGGCGAATTAGAATTTATTGCATAATTCCGATTAAGTAAAGCGCATAATTTCGATTAGGTTAAGTGCCGTACCTGCAGCGCACGAACGCCATCTACAGGGTGATACCAATCCAATAACTGACATCAAAATTGTATTCAATTTTGACTGTAAATTATAGAAACAGAATTAGTCGCACATATATCATATTATACTTAAATTCTTCCTTATAATTTTAGCTTTAATATACATTTTCAATATTTGATATACCTTTCATAGTTTTTGAGAAATTCATTAAAATGTTTACAAAACTTAATTTTTCATTACTTGAAATTCGACAGTAAATTACAAGCATACCACAACTGTCACAGAGAGTAAATTACACTATAATTATTCCTTACTGTTTTATCTTTAATAGACATTTTCAATATTTGATGTACCTTTCGTAGTTTTCTAGAAATTTGATAAAAAGTACAGACACCACTTTTTAAAGCTTAATTTTTCATTACTTCAAATTCGACAGAAAATTACTAGCATACCACAACTGTCACAGAAAATAAATTATACTACAATTATTCCTTATTATTTTATCTTTAATAGATCTTTTCAATATTTGATCTACCTTTCGTAGTTTTCTAGAAATCTGATAAAAAGTACAGACACCACTTTTTCAAAACTTAATTTTTCATTACTTAAAATTTGACAGTAAATTACAAGCATACTACAACTGTCACAGAAAGTAAATTACACTACAATTATTCCTTATTGTTTTATCTTTAATAGACATTTTTAATATTTGATCTACTTTTCGTAGTTTTCTAGAAATCTGATAAAAAGTACAGAAACAACTTTTTCAAAACTTAATTTTTCATTACTTAAAATTCAACAGTAAATTACAAGCATACCACAACTGCCACAGAAAGTAAATTACACTACATTTATTCCTTACAGTTTTATCTTTATTAGACATTTTCAATATTTGATCTATCTTTCGTAGTTTTCTAGAAATCCGATAAAAAGTACAGACACCACTTTTTCAAAACTTAATTTTTCATTACTTCAAATTCGACAGTAAATTAGAAGCATACCACAACTGTCACAGAAAGTAAATTACACTACAATTATTCCTTACAGTTTTATCTTTAATAGACATTTTTAATATTTGATCTATCTTTCGTAGTTTTTTAGAAATCTGATAAAAAGTACAGACACCACTTTTTCAAAACTTAATTTTTCATTACTTCAAATTTGACAGTAAATTACAAGCATACCACAACTGCCACAGAAAGTAAATTATACCACAATTATTCTTTATTGTTTTATCTTTTATAGACATTTTCAATATTTGATGTACCTTTCGTAGTTTTCTAGAAATTTGATAAAAAGTACTGACATCACTTTTTCGAAGCTTAATTTTTCATTACTTCAAATTCGACAATAAATTACAAGCATACCACAACTGGCACAGAAAGTAAATTACACTACAATTATTCCTTATTATTTTATTTTTAATAGACATTTTCAATATTTGATCTACCTTTCGTAATTTTCTAGAAATCTGATAAAAAGTACAGACACCACTTTTTCAAAACTTAATTTTTCATTACTTCAAATTTGACAGTAAATTACAAGCATACCACAACTGCCACATAAAGTAGATTATACTACAATTATTCCTTACAGTTTTATCTTTAATAGACATTTTCAATATTTGATCTATCTTTCGTAATTTTCTAGAAATCCTATAAAAAGTACAGACACCACTTTTTCAACACTTAATTTTTCATTACTTAAAATTCGACAGTAAATTACAAGCATATCACAACTGCCACAGAAAGTAAATTACACTACAATTATTCCTTATTGTTTTATCTTTAATAGAAATTTTCAATATTTGATCTACCTTTCGTAGATTTCTAGAAATCTGATGAAAAGTACAGACACCACTTTTTCAAAACTTAATTTTTCATTACTTCAAATTTGACAGTAAATTACAAGCATACCACAACTGTCACAGAAAGAAAATTACACTACAATTATTCCTTATTGTTTTATCTTTAATATATATTTTCAATATTTGATCTACCTTTCGTAGTTTTCTAGAAATCCCATAAAAAGTACAGACACCACTTTTTCAACACTTAATTTTTTATTACTTAAAATTTGACAGTAAATTACAAGCATACCACAACTGCCACAGAAAGTAAATTATACCACAATTATTCCTTATTGTTTTATCTTTTATAGACATTTTCAATATTTGATGTACCTTTCGTAGTTTTCTAGAAATTTGATAAAAAGTACTGACATCACTTTTTCGAAGCTTAATTTTTCATTACTTAAAATTCGACAATAAATTACAAGCATACCACAACTGTCACATAAAGTAAATTACACTACAATTATTCCTTATTGTTTTATCTTTAATAGACATTTTTAATATTTGATCTATCTTTCGTAGTTTTCTAGAAATCTGATAAAAAGTACAGACACCACTTTTTCAAAACTTAATTTTTCATTACTTCAAATTTGACAGTAAATTACAAGCATACCACAACTGTCACAGAAAGTAAATTACACTACAATTATTCCTTTCAGTTTTATCTTTAATAGACATTTTCAATATTTGATCTACCTTTCGTAGTTTTTTAGAAATCTGATAAAAAGTACAGACAACATTTATTCAAAACTTAATTTTTCATTACTTAAAATTCAACAATAAATTACAAGCATACCACAACTGTCACAGAAAGTAAATTACACTATAATTATTCCTTATTGTTTTATCTTTAACAGACATTTTCAATATTTGACCTACCTTTCGTAGTTTTCTAGAAATTTGATAAAAAGTACAGACAAAACTTTATTTTTCATTACTTCAAATTTGACAGTAAATTATCAACAAAGAAGACATGATTTATAACTATATTAAAGTAATATATATATTTAAATAAACAAAAAAACTCTAAATGACAAATGAACGAGAAACAACTGCACACCGAATCGTCCGATATAATCCGATCTTAATTAATATTTTTGTTTTATTCATACCGCTCTCCTTTCTCTTTTGTCTCGATATTCAAATGTTTCCCTTAATTACTGCGCCTGCCCATTTTTTTTTTTGTTTTCCCCTAACTCCCTCTCATTCTTTTATTATTTTCCATAACCTCCCATTCTTTCTTGCATCAATTAAAAAATTTATATAAATGTACGCCAAAGAAAAGGGAGGAATAAAGGAGGGAATGGTCGGACCCTTTGCGTTTTACTTTTATACCTTCTCATCGTTTCTTCGTTCTTCTTCTAGAGAGAGAAAGAGAAAAAGAGAGGCCTCCGAGCGTCGGCTCAGGCCGTAAATCGAATAGAGCTATTATGTATCCATACCATTGTGTTCTTAGCCCCGATGGTAACATATGTTACCGAAGTCATTTCTTTTTATTGACTGCCGTACATCGTACACAGTAGGCATGTTTGCAGCAACAGAAGCAGCAACAGCAGCACACACCTACTTTTGTTTCTTCTGCCCTTGTGCCCCCCTTTTTATTTGTCGTCGTTCCGGGTATTATTCCATACCCTACAACCCAATTTCGAATGGCTCCGAATAACGAAAGCAATAAAGAATTCCTTTACATAATCCTTCACATTCTACAACCTTTAATATTACACAATATCAACAAAAAAAAAGAGATATAGTCTTAAGTTCATTCATCTGTCAAATTACTGACAGCTGTCAAACTAAACAATCTGACGTGACATGTGATTGGTTATGTTTCAATAACGTCAATTATTTAAATTGTGTGTGAGACGTCATTTGAAATTGATACGGTCGATCACTATTAAAACTAATTTAAAGAATTCATTAATCTAAAAAAATATCTTTGAACATGCACTTATTTTATATTGACATTTCATTTGATTGGTTATGTCCGCTTATGAAACGTCATACTTACATAAGTCACAATTACATACTTTTAAAATGATGCATTTGTAAAAAAAGTAGTCATTAAATAATCTGACGTAATATAAGATTTGTTATGTCTCAATTACTTCAATTATTCATACGATCAATCAATCAATTGTGATTCGAAAATTGTAATAATCAATAATTATCTGCTGTCACTTAAAAAAATATTGACAGTTGTCAATACTGACGTAATATTTGACAGTTGTCAAATTAAATAATCTGACCTGACATGAGATTGGTTATGTTTCAAATACGTCAATTATTTAATCAATAAATATCTTTGAACATGTACTTATTTTATATTGACATTTCGTTTGATTGGTTATGTCCGTTTATGAAACGTCATACTTACATAGGTCACAATTACATACTGTAGTAAAAAATAAAATAATCTGACGTAACATAAGATTTATTATGTCTCAATTACGTCAATTATTCAAACGATCAATCAATCAATTGTGATTTGAAAATTGTAATAATCAACGATTATCTGCTGTCATTTAAAAAAATACTGACGGTTGTCAATACTGACGTAATATTTGGTTCGTTAGTGTTTGACAGCTGTCAAAGTAAACAATCTGACCTGACATGAGATTGGTTATGTTTCAATGACGTCAATTATTTAAATTGTATATGAAACGTCATTTGAAATTGATACGGTCAATTATCTGCTGTCACTTAAAAAATACTGACAGTTGTCAATACTGACGTATTATTTGGTTCGTTAGTGTTTGACAGCTGTCAAATTTAATAATCTGACGTAGTGTGTACGTGTCATTAATACGATCAATCGATCAAAACTGATCTGAAGATATCGACAATCGTGAATCAAAGCAAATTGCTAAAGTCAACAGTGTAATGCTAACTGAAATATAAACAGTGAATGTAGATTGAAACCGTTTTAATACAACTCTATTACATTTAAACAGTCATGATTTATTCTTGGATAATTGCGTACAAACGATCAATCCGATAGCAGCAATTATCGTTTAATTAAATTGTAATACGGTTAAGGTCTCGCATCCACGTATCGATCAGTCAGTCATTCTTTAATGTATGTTTGCTCGCTGCTGCTACTGCTTATTTTAAACATCTAAACGGTCTCTCAATCCCATGAATAAATGCATACAGTTGCGTTCCAATTTTGAAGCAACAAAATGTAAGATTTAAGTAGCAACGAACGTTGTCTTATCAATGGAATCGTTTAGAAAGTTGTTATTGACTAATGATTAATGTTTTAATGGAAACGGTTTTCCGATAATCGGATTCGCGAAAAGCGAACGCAAACAAATGCCGGCCTCTAATTAGCGCCTTTCGCGAAATTTACGATTGTCAATTATCGACAACGTTTGTTTGTTTTTAATTATAATTATTGTTGTTGTCGTCGCGTTGGGAACGGACGCAAACAAAAAGCGGTCGTACTTGTCGCGCCTTTCTTACGTTTCTCATTTGTTTTGTTTTTGTTTCTTTACTTCTCATACGTTGTTTTGTTTCATTTCGCGTCGCGCTCTTAATTACGTTGAAACTCAATAGAGATTTCAACAAGAAACAACAGCGTTGATTTGATTTTTTTTTGTATTTATTTATGAATGAATCGAAAATTATAATGAATCGAACGAGGCGATTTGCATACCGGTCTCCGGTCGTTATTTCCAATCCTTGGTGTTATAATTAATTTCTAAACTTTAATTAGATACGTCGTCCGCTAATTACTAATCGTAATTAAGTTTTCTCATTAAGGAATCATGTTGGTTTTTTTTTTGTTTGTTCGTTTTGTTTCTCGTTGGCATACCAACGAAATTATAGAAAAAAAAGATAATAAATTAATAACTAATCATCATTAAATTTAATCCTATTCAAATTAAACAAGTTCGAAGAAGATAATTACCAAGACCAGTTTTTTGTGTGTGAAACTCGATTATGTAATGTATGCAACTTGTAGCACGTTTAATTGGATATTTAATTACTACTAGTTTTTTTATTAAAACTAATTTATGTTGATTTGATGTTGGTTATTAAAATGTAATTTCTTTAAAAAATTGTCATTTTGTGCAAAGATAATTTGTATATATATAATATAGGCAACTTCTTTAACGAGAACTTCAAAAGTTTTATACATTTCTTCAAATTACGTTTTAAATTAATTAACATTGGAATTAAACAACAAAACTAATTAACTGATATTAAAAAAAAAAAGAAATTATATTAGCTAGTTATGTAGGCAACACACACATAACGGATAATTTGATAGAATCAGTTATGACAGTATAAATTTATATAATAGAATTGCATATTTGGTTGCATATCTTTCAAATATGTGTTCAATTTGTTGTTATATTATATATTATATTTTTAAGTCTTTCATTTAAGATTTGTTTAAAATATATCTTAAGATATTTACATGTAAAAAATAATTATTGTAAAATATGTATATACAAAAAAATATAATTACATCAAATCTCGTATATTTTCAATATGAAACAAAAGGTGTATTTTAAAATGGGTTTTTTGGGTTGCCTATAATTAGGTTAAAAGTCAATAAAGTGTATAAAATAACATAGGCAAAACTAGTTACACTATATAGTTTATTTATAATAATCATGATAATTCTCATATTTAAAATCAGTCACATTCAATATTTATAAGGATTAGTATGATATTAATAAGATAAATTGTTTTTTTTACCATAACCCGGCGCATTCACTAAATGCACGGCAACCAAATGTACATTACTTTATACCTGGCGTATCCACCAACAAATTGAACTTCTAAATGTTAAATAAAATAAACACTTTTGTATAATTATTTAATCAATATTTTTTTTTATTACTTTTCTACAATAAATAAGTATTAATTCAATGTATCTGGTTTTTATTTTTAATAATCGAATTAGTTATTTTCTGATCTACAATTGAAATAATTTTTAGTTTTTATAAAATAAAGATTTTCACTAAGAATTATATGTAATTTGTTAATCTTATTTGCCAAAATAACTCATATTGAGTATATATTATTTGACAGCTGTCAAAGTACTTGTCAGTACGTAATCAACAGTTGTCAGTTGTCAAGTATTGCATACAAGTTATCATAATAATTGATTAAAATGAAAGTGGAGTGGATTTCTTTTTATTGCTTTTTATTAAAGATATTATACAATTTCATTGTTTAAAACTTAAACTAGACAAAAATGACAATACTTAAAATAACAAATTGAACGGTAGCGATAAAAATTATAAGAGTAAATAGACGAAAGTAGAAACAAAACAAAACAAAAAAAAAAGAGTTCGATATCAAATTTGATTATTTCTATTGAATCTGTGGATTATTTCATTTTTTTTTAATATATATAGATTTTCATTATAATTGCACGCGAAGCGCCAAAGCCATTTCGTCATCATGAATCAATTCTGTATTCTTTTTTTCATTTTCTTAAATAGTAAATAAAATATAGACCAACAAGATGTGGCCGGTGTATATATGTACAAAAAAATCTTTCGCAGTTGCCCGAAGTTGCCGGGTCGTTCGAGGAAGTAGTAGCCTTCAGTTTCTTCTTCTTCTTCTTCTTCATTTGTTTAATTACGTTTTATATAGTGATTTCGTTTACTTTGATCCCATTGCTAAAATACCGAGATTTTTTTTTAATTCGTTACTTTTCTTGCATTTTATTATGAAACGTGTCCTCTCACTACTCTCTGGAATACACACAAAAAAAAAACATCGTCATCTATGTAACAAAAAAAAAATTGTTGGTTGTGCGTGCGTGTGGAACGCTCATGGTAATTCTTTTCTTCGGTTCTTGGTTGTTTGTTATTTTGCCTCCTTCGCGATGGGGAGGTTTTTCATTTTGTTCGAAAAGAATGTTCAAAAATATGCGAGTTTCGAAGCATACAGAGTTAATTTATTTGCGGGGGATTTTTTTTTTTTTAAATTTATTTAGTTATATATTTTTTTAAGCTTTTTTTTCTCATTTTAAAACGTCGTTACCGGGCAACCGTGTTGCGTTCTCTCTTCTTTTTTTTTTTTGTCATTTTCTGTTGTTCGTTTCTTGGTTGCTAGGTAACTTTGTTTGTTTGTTTGTTTAACGTGTGTTCGGTGTCTAGGCCATCGTGAGGGTGCCGGCGCCCATGCCGAAGCCGACGCCCTTGGGGCCGAAGTGCTTGGCGTAGCAACCCCTGCAGTAGATCTCGCCGTTGGGGGCGTCGTTGAGGTTGGTGGAGTCGAGGGAGCGGCTGCAGTCGCAGCAGCTGAAACATCTCTTGTGCCAGACGCCGTTCTTGCTGATCATCTGTTCGGCGGCGTACACGGCGTATCCGCAACGTTTGCAGCCCATGCCGGGGGCGGCTTTCGCGCCCGAATTGGGCCTGGATGTTTGCAGGGCCGGAGCCTGTCCGTCGGCGCAGACAAGGGTCGGAGTGTGGCCGAAGCCGAAACCCTTGGGGCCGAAGAGTTTGCCGTAGCAGGCCTTGCAGTGGACCTCGCGGTCCGGACCGTCGCAGGCGAGGACGGAATCCAAGGGCCTGTGGCACTCGGCGCAGTTGAAGCACTTTTTGTGCCACATCTTCAATAAACAGAAACAACAATCAAAACACATTTGCAAACATAAATTTTCACCAACTAACCGTTCCCTTGGCCAACTGCTGCTCAGCTGCGAAGACCATTCCTCCGCACCTCGGGCAACCTTGTCCCTCGGGGGCCTTGATCGAAGTCGTATCTGGGTTGTAGAATGGGCGAGACTGTGAGATCTCGTCTTCGCTATAATAAACAAAAAAAAAAAACCATAAGATAAAATGCTACATAGTTATTGACTTATAAATTTGACTTACGTCAACCCATCAGTCTGAAGGAATCCAGAGCCGCAAGCAAATCCATAACCGTGGGGTCCCCACTTCTTGCCGTAGCAGGTCTTGCAGAAAACATCCCTGTCGGGGCCGTCGCACGCGTTGATCGAGTCGAGGGTCTTGTTGCAGTCGTGACACTTGAAGCACTTGCGATGCCATGGACGACCCTTGGCGAGAACCTCTTCAGCAGCGAACACAACACCTCCGCAACGTGGACAACCCGATCCGGGTGCAGCTTTGATCTTGGCTGTGTCGATCACGGTGGTCTTTGGTGCCGCATCGCTGTAAACACATTCATATTCACACGACAAATCCGCATTAACCTCTACCACATAGAAACGTCACTGCTAATGTCAGATTTGACAGTTTGTACCGAATTCCTTCAATTCAAATGGTTTCTAGACTTAATATTTAAAGTATATGAAAGATATAGTATTGATCACTTACAAATAGTTTCAATCATAAGTGATATCTAATCAAATTTAAAATACTGCTTTCAAAATGTTATATTAGAAAAAAGGCTTTTTTAAATATAACATTACAGACATTTCAAATGCAGTTTTTTCAGTCAAACGTCAAATTTGAGTAAACGTCACTTATGTCAAGTTAGCTTTTTTCTAATATAACATTACAGACATTTCAAATGCAGTTTTTTCAGTCAAACGTCAAATTTGAGTAAACGTCACTTATGTCAAGTTAGCTTTTTTAAAATAACATTACAGACATTTCAAATGCAGTTTTTTCAGTCAAACGTCAAATTTGAGTAAACGTCACTTATGTCAAGTTAGCTTTTTTCTAATATAACATTACAGACATTTCAAATGCAGTTTTTTCAGTCAAACGTCAAATTTGAGTAAACGTCACTTATGTCAAGTTAGCTTTTTTTAAAATAACATTACAGACATTTCAAATGCAGTTTTTTCAGTCAAACGTCAAATTTGAGTAAACGTCACTTATGTCAAGTTAG
>NW_017096705.1:0-86880 GCF_001412225.1 Nicrophorus vespilloides
TAGAATAATTAATTAAATTAGTTAATGTATGATGAAATGTTAATTAGTTTAACATGATCATCAACAAAATAACGAGGATAAACGAATCTATAGTCTATGTGGGGGTTCTTCTTAACACATGATTATCTTCAGAATAAAGAGGATAAATGAATCTATAGTCTATGTGGGGTTTCTTCTTAACTTTTTATAAATTTAAGAAATATTAAAACAATTCACAAATAAAAAACAAGGTCGTAGAATAGTTAACAAAATTAGTTAATGTTTGATGAAATGTGAGTTTTAATACATGATTATCATTAGAATAAACAGGATTAACGAATTTATAGTCTTTGTGGGGTCTCTTCTTAAGTTTTTTTAATTTATAAAATATTAAAACAATTCACAAATAAAAATAAGGTCGATGGAATAGTTAATTAAATTAGTTAATGTTTGATGAAATGTTAGTTTTAACACATGATTATCATCAGAATAAGGAGGATAAACGGATTTACAGTCTTTTTTTAAATTTAAGAAATATTAAAACAATTTACAAATAAAAACAATGTCGATAGAATAGTTAATTAAATTAGTTAATGTATGATGAAATGTTAATTAGTTTAAGATGATCATCTTCAGAATAAGGAGGATAAACGAATTTATAGTCTATGTGGGGTTTCTTTTTAAGTTTTTTTTTTTAATTTAAAAAGGTTGATATAATAGTTAACTATATTAGTTGATGTATATTGAAATGTTAATTTAAACTACATGATCATCATCATCATCATCAGAATAAGGAGGATAAACGATTTGTATGTTATGGGAAACAGAGTTTGTGTGTATGAGCGAGCGATGAATACGCCCATGCGTTTAGTAACTTTTCAAACAAACAATGGCCAATAATAATGATAATAGGCACGGCGAGAGCACTAATCACACAAATGGCTAAACGGAACCGGAAGCCGACATTAGTTGGCTTGTTTATGATCTATAATTGGCCCTATTTACCATATGAATAGGTGTAGAAAACAGGTGTTAAACGGTCTATGAATATTGTATTAACTTAACGCGTCCGAAGGAGTGAGGCCCCCCGACGCCTGCCTGCATTCATTCAACGTGCTGTTTGTATAAAGTGACAAGTATTGAAGAAGGAGGATGAAAAGAGTTGTGAAAGAAAGAAGAGGTGAAAAAAAAGCACGGTGTGCGCATCTGAATGGGGGCCACTTAGTTTCCATTAAACAACAGCAACAACAGAAAAAAAGAACAAAAGCAATGAAATAAAAATATCGACAGTTGCGATAGCAAATTGTAATTTTCCTTCAAATGTGTAAAATGTATGCACAATTATTAATTGTAACATGTTCATTATAGCAATAATAACACATACGGGAGAGGCACAATGATGAATCGCTGCCCATTATTACGCACTTAATCTTTTCCCTTAGCCCGAGCAGCGTCAACTACATTAATATTAATTACCATCATTAGAAACTACAGCTCTACTCATCTCATTGATAATCCACTAATTGAATAATTCGAAACTCGAACATATTTTCTTATTCAATTTCAAATACATACAAAAGATTGGAAAAGTTTTATCTTATTTTAGTTTGTTTTTCTAATGAAAACTTAGAAATTTATTGATCTCATTGATAATACAATACTTGAGTAATTTGAAACATAACAAACAAATGGAGAGAATTTCTATTTTGAAACCCAAATAACAATTTCAAAAGTTTTACATTAGTTTTTTTTGCAACTATACATTAGAAACTACAGCTTTATTGATCTCATTTATATTCCAATAATTGAGTAATTTGAAACTCGAACATATTTTTTTATTCAATTTTCAAATACATACAAAAAATTGGAAAAGTTTTATCTTATTTTAGTTTGTTTTTCTAATGAAAACTTAGAAATTTATTGATCTCATTGATAATTCAGTAATTGAGTTATTCGAAACATAACAAACAAATGGAGAGAATTTCTATTTTGAAACACAAATAACAATTTCAAAAGTTTTATCTTAATTTTTTTTTCCAACTATACATTAGAAACTACAGCTTTATTGATCTCATTTATATTCCAATAATTGAGTAATTTGAAACTCGAACATATTTTCTTATTCAATTATCAAATACATACATAAAATTAGAAAAGTTTTATCTTATTTTAGTTTGTTTTTCTAATGAAAACTTAGAAATTTATTGATCTCATTGATAATCCAATAATTGAGTAATTCGAAACATAATAAATAATTGGAGAGAATTTCTATTTTGAAACCCAAATAACAATTTCATAAGTTTTACATTAGTTTTTTTTTGCAACTATACATTAGAAACTACAGCTTTATTGATCTCATTTATATTCCAATAATTGAGTAATTTGAAACTCGAACATATTTTCTTATTCAATTTTGAAATACATACAAAAAATTGGAAAAGTTTTATCTTATTTTAGTTTGTTTTTCTAATTGAGTAATTTGAAACTTGAATTAAACAAAATACTCGAAACTTTTATCTTATATTAGTTTTTTTGCAATAAAATATTAGAAATTACAGATGTCTTTGATAATGCAATAATTAAGTAATTCGAACAATATATAAATTAATTTTAATGAAATAATTACATTTTTATAAAATTTCAATGTTTTGTTAGATAAATTCTAAAAAAAAAAGGAATAAGTTCAATGTCGATTGTGGACACGTGTCAAAAGCTTAATACCAAAGGAACTTAAAGCAAATCATTTTAAAGGATTAGGAAGCACCGCGTTTGGGTATTAAGAAGCCACTACACGCTAACAAATCGTTCTACTCGTGTAAAACCTTATGTAAATGAAACATATCCGTGTACATTTTTTGTTCACATCGATAAACCAAACAACAAGAAAATGTAAAAAAAAAACATATCTTAAGAAACTAAAGTTTATGAGAAATAATTAATTTCTGCTAATTTTTTTCTCTCGTGTAATATGTGGATGTGTGTATGTCTGGTCCAGTGGAAAAAAAAAAAATGGTAAGAAAAAAAGGGAGAAAGCGAGTCGTTCTAGTGAAAACTCAATCTGCGTTGGGCGAGGAGGAAAAATTCTGCAATTCCTACAGTTCCGCTCCATCTAACTAATGCCCGTCAATTCCGTCCAACTGGCCAAACAAATATTTCGTTTGGTCAACGCAAACAGAAGTCGTTCGTTAAAATATTACCCTCAGCCACGACGACGGCAAAAGACCAAATGACCCTCGCCGCCCCCGCATCAAGCGCGCGCGACACAGACTCACTCACCCAACCCTCCTCGTACCACCCGAACAATCAGAATGGAATTGATGCGGACCATTCTTTTTCTCCTTCTCCTCCTCCTCTATTTTTTTTGTCCTTCTTGTATTAGAGACGCATTGAAATCGTATGAGTAAAAAAAAGAGAAGCAGTTGGCAAGGGGGACGGTGTACATCACGTTCACTTTCGCTCGACCACCCCCAACATTCGAGATAGGAATATCAAATTCTAACATTATTCTAATTGAGGAAATAGATTATTTAGTTAATTAACTAACATATTCTTTCCATCTTCAGACGCACTTTTTTACATAGACAAATCGTCTTGAAATTGGATTATTTTCTAAAAATCGTTCTCTAAATGTGCGGTGTGTCTTATGTACAAAAAAGTACAGTATTCATGAAATATAGTACAAAATTTTATTATAAATCATAAATTTTCATTACATTTCATAGTTCGTCTTTCATAAAAATTCCTGATTTGTTTCAATTAAGTAAACGATGAAATTTGGAATTGCTAAAACTATTCTTATAAAAGATATAGATAGTTTTGTTAATTAACTATTTAATATTATTATATTTAATTATTATATTAGTATATTCAACTTGATTGAAAGAAAATACAAAATTTCGTTATAAATCATTACTTTTCAATTCGTTTTTTATATAAATTCCTGATCTGTTTTTAGTAAATAATCTATGAAATTTATAAAAACTAACACTATTCTTATAAAATATATAGACAGTTTAGTTAACTAACTATTTAATATTAACATATTTACCATGATTGAAACAAAGTACAAAATTTCATTAGAAATCTTAAATTTTCATTATATTCCATAGTTCGACTTTCATCATATAAATTCCTGATTTTTTTCAACTAAGTGATCGATCAAATTTGGAAATGCAAAAACTATTCTTATAAAAGATTTAGACAGTTTTGTTAATTAATTATTTAATATTAGTATATTCAACATGATTGAAAGAAAATACAAAATTTCATTACAAATCATACATTTTCATTACTTTTTGTCTTTCATATACATTTCTTACTTGCTTTTAGTAAATAATCTATTAAATATGGAAATGTTAACAGTATTATTATAAACTAGATAGATTGTTTAGTTAAATAACTATTCAACATGATTGAAAAAATTTCATTATAAATCATTACTTTTCAATTTGTTTTTTATATAAATTCCTGATCTGTTTTTAGCAAATAATCTATTAAATTTATAGAAACTAACACTATTCTTATAAAATATATAGACAGTTTAGTTAATTAACGATTTAATATTAACATATTTATCATGATTGGAACAAAGTTCAAAATTTCATTAGAAATCTTAAATTTTCATTATACTCCATAGTTCGTCTCTCATAAAAATTCCTGATTTGTTTCAATTAAGTAAACAATCAAATTTAGAAATTCTAAAACTATTCTTATAAAATATATGGATAGTTTTGTTAATAAACTGTTTAATATTAGTATATTCAACATGATTGAAAGAAAATACAAAATTTCATTACAAATCATACATTTTCATTACTTTTCGTCTTTCATATACATTTCTGACTTGCTTTTAGTAAATAATCTAGATAGATTGTTTAGTTAAATAACTATTCAATATGATTGAAAAACAACAAAAATTTCATTATAAATCTTAAATTTTCAATACTTTTCAATTCGTTTTTCATATAAATTCCTGGTCTGTTTTTGGTAAATAATCGATTAAATTTGGAAATGCTAACAGTAATCTTATGAAGAAATATAGTTAGTTTAGTTAATTTAATTACAAATCTAAAATGTTCATTACTTTTCAATTCGTTTTTTATATAAATTCCTGACTTGTTTTTAGTAAATAATCTATTAAATTATCATGATTGAAACAAAGTACAAAATTTCATTAGAAATCTTAAATGTTCATTACATAAATTTATAATTTATAAGAATTTTTAAGAAGAACTAATCTTATATTCTAAATCTAATCCTAAACGTAACTTACAAATGAATACAATATAATCAACACCATTTTTGAATCCTCTCATTTTCAATGTGTTGTAGATTTTTGTTAAAAGATGATGAACTAATGGAAAATAGTAGAAAACTAGAATATATCGTCTTGAAATTAGATTATTTTCTAAAAATCGTTCTCCAAATATGGGGTGTGTCTTATGTACAAAAAAGTACAGTATTCATTTTAACATGATTGAAATAAAGTACAAAATTTCATTATAAATCTTAAATATTCATTACATTTCAGTTCGTCTTTCATAAAAATTCCTGATTTGTTTCAACTGAATAATCGATTAAATTTGAAAATGCTAAAACTATTCTTATAAAAGATATAGATAGTTTTGTTAATTAACTATTTAATATTAGTATATTCAACCTGATTGAAAAAACAACAAAATTTCATTAGAAATCTTAAATTTTCATTACATTTCAATTAATCTTTCATAAAAATTTAAAATTTATAAGAATTTCTAAGAAGAACTAATCTTATATTCTAAATCTAATCCTAAAGATGGTAATTTACATAAACAACACAATTTTTAAATCATCTCGTTTTCAATATGTTATAGATTTTTGTGAAAAGATGATGAAGTAATGGAAAATAGTAGAAAACTAGAATATATATTTTGTATCAAATGAAATAAATTGAAAAATTAATTATCTTATAAGTTTTATTGATGAGTATTAGCAAATTAAATTAATATTGTTTTCAGTAAATATAATAATAAGGCAACAGTTTTGATTTGAACTATGTATTAGATAAACCTCTTTCTGGAGAATCATATCACGTCAATTACTGTACTTATTGGCTATTTCCATAGTTATAACGTATAGAGCACGACGTAATGAGACTGAAGTTATTTAAATTTGATGGAACATCGCTTGACATAATACATCTTAACTGACTGAATGCAACTTAATCGGTGGCCTGGAAGCTAGGCAGACCGACAATTACGTTCATAGTTCTCCGCGGCGTTCGTTACACAGCAATTAAAGAAATACTAGGAGCGATTCCGTGCACGAATCTTTCCTTCACTCTCTCTATTTACACCGTGTATTTAATTAGACTCGAATCGGATTTGCATAAGTGGGCAGAGCGCCTCTCTTTCTCATACAATTTTCTGCCCTACTGTAGAAATAAAATGATATTGCATAACGTAAATTGTAAGCATTGGAGAGTCCGTAATGCTCGCTGAGGCCCGGATCCAATTCTTCTTTTTCTGACACATCCGCAGTCGGCTCAAACGGAGCGTGAAAACGGATATGTAACATGGCTCTAATAAAGGGCGAGGCCAATCCAATCGAAACGACACTTGCATATGTCATAAAGTTGCCTTTTGCGATTGGCATAATCGGAGCAAATTGCTCGGAAAGGGTCGATGTCGTCTTCGCACTTAAATTAATTAAAATATAGAAATGTATATATATATAGATGTGAAAAAAGGGGGATTCTTTTTGGAATAATAGCAGAAATAAAATAAACGGGGAGAATATAAAAAAAAAATATAAGGGAGAATTGTTGGGAATATCCATCATCGCGTGATTCGGACACTGGGCAGTTGGCTGCGACGCAGAACATCCATCAAGTTGGCTTCTTAAACATCTGATCCTCGATTTGTGCAGGGAGAAAATCGTACTAGGAAGCAAACAAAACGCACATTACACATTTCACAACGTTTCACTTACTTCGATTTTCTACTAATACAGCAATAAAAAGATGAAATGTTAATATTTGTTTTGCTTTTTTATGTCTAAAATTAAAGTTTACTAAAGTTTATTTAAGTTAAAGTGCACTAAAAATTGGCTTCTCACACTACTATAATTATCAATATTTGATGAATCAACTTAGAAGTTTTGGAAACATTGGTGCAATTTTGAAAAATCATAAAACAAAATTATTATTAATTCAATATTTTTTTGTAAATCATTAGAAAAAATACATTTTAAGGTATATTTTGATAATTCTGATAAAAATTTCAACTAATTTTATTATTATGTTCATTTTCTAAAGTTCACTTGTTGTAAATGCTTACAAAAAGAATTAGAAACATTTCTATATAATTTTCATTTTATGGAAGTTCTTATTAATTTTAAATAATTACAAAATTGGTAAAATTTTCATGTAATTTGAATGATATAACAGTGAGAATTAACACTTTATTATCGCTTTTTTGATGTTAAATGATTCTAAATATAATTAGTAAGGAATTAAGTTTTGTTTGTAAAAACACCTAGCTAGTGGATAGGGTTTTTGTTTGTCATGAATCCTTGTCCTGTTCTTGTCTCTAATTCGTGTCTGTCGTGAATGTGTGCCTGGCACAGGCGTTTTAATGTGCATCCCAGGGAACGAAGGGCATTATTTATGCTAATCAAAGACCGTTTCATTTCGATAAGATCGTTTATAGATTTAATATTTTTCGGGGAGAGCAGCAGACATGTCGCAAGTTCTGGGACGACACGCGATTACCGACAATCAAAACCGTTTAATTTTATTACAATTATACCTGGTGCATGGCAGCACTGGTACCAAAAATATATAATACTTCACTCTTCTACTGCAAAAAGAGAAGACAAACTGTTTATAGAATTAGTAGTTAATGATGATGAGAATTTGAAATATTGATTCACTTAAAGGTATTTAAGGGTTGTTTATGATTATGAAGATGTGAACTGAAGTGAATGAATAGTTCAAGATTGTTATGAAGATAAAATTATTGAAGATGTTGAATCGAAGATAAAGGTAAAGTGGTGATGATGAAAATAACGAAAAAGTAAATAATGAAATTGTGAAATTCAACGAATTGAAGTTAAAGGTAACGTTAAGTTTGAGGGTTGGCATCTAATGATAATAAAGTAGCTGGGAATAGAGGTAAATAAAGAAGATGAAGGTTGAAAATGATGAACGAATCAAAGTTAAAGAAGTTTAACGATTGGTAATGAAGATGCAAAGCCTCATCATCATTTATTTATAAAATTTAAATAATACATAATATAGGGTGTGATACAAAAATGCAGACTGTTATGGGCTTTAGAAAAGATGCAAAGTAAATCTTAGTTAATAACTTTAATCAATTGAAGTTAAATATGTTTAAATTTTGATGATAAAGTTGCTAACTTAAGTAAACCCTTATTCAAAGTTAAATTGTTTATTGATGATCAAAGAAATGTTGAAGATGTAAATTTTAGTCAATAAAAGTTAATTAACAATTAAAGATTAACAATTGATGATGATGATGATAAAACTTAAATAAACCTTAGTTACAAGTAAAATAGTTAATGATGTTAACATTAATCCAGCGAAATTGAAAGTAGAAGTGTTTAAGGATTAGCTCCTAGTGATGATGATGAGAATACAAATTTAAGTAAACCGTAGTTAAAAGTAAAATTGTTTATTGATGTCTAATGATGATTATGAAATTGATGAAGATGTAAATTTAAATCAATGGAAGTTAATTATCGATTAAGGATTAACACTTGACTTGATGATAAACCTTAGTTACAAGTAAAATAATTAATGAAGTGAACTTTAATCATGCGAAATTGAAAGTAGATGCGTTTAAGGATTAGCTCCTAGTGATGATGATGATGATGAGGATACAATCTTAAGTAAACCTTAGTTAAAAGTAAAGTACTTTATGGATTTGCACCTAATGATCATCATGAAAATGATGAAGATGTAAACTTGAATCAATCAAAGTTAAAAGTAAATGTGTTTAAATGTTCTTAAGTATACTTTAGTTAATGGATTGGCATCTAATGATGATGATGATGCAAACTTCAATGAATCATAGTTAAAGTTAAAGGCGTGGGAAAGTATAGGTAAAACGCATGTAAACTATTCTTCAAACAAATACCGATGATAGATAGTTGAATTTTCGTTTTCTTAATTGATTTAGTTATCGTGTCAGGGTTAAGTTAAGATAATCAATGCGCGTGATTGATATGGTGGGAGGATGTAAGGACAATGGGAGAGGACGAAGCTACTGTAATTAAATATAAAGAATTAGCTGCGTCAGTTAAGTTGCGGTTAAAGTGTAGGAGAACGTTCGGAAGGTGACACTTTAAGGGTTGGGCTCCACTGGAATTTTTATACAAAACCGTTATCGCGCTCAGGCATCTACGAAATGTGACATGCCGTTTATAGAGAGAAAGAGAGAGTCCCCAAGACCTGGCGTTTTATATACGCCCGAACTACACATGTTACATTGTAATTGATATGATAAGTCGACGGCTGCCTATTCTTTGCCACGTCAGCGTTTCGTTCGTCCTCTTTATGCTTGCCCCGTGGAGCGTGGTCGAAACGCGGCTCATTACCATAATTTCGAACCGTGGAACCACTCCAAAAAAGAAAAAAAAAAACAACTATCCACTCACAATTAAATCTTGGAATAATCATAATAATGCCTGCACCCAATTAACTATCATTTCGTTATTGTCGCTACACGCTACGACTACATCAGTTTCTACATTTTACACATAAAGTAATGAATATTTCCATGATTTACACTTTTCTTGAGATAATCATTCCCAACAAGACCAAGAACTATACCTAGTGGAACTTCACATTTAAAAAAAAAGCTATTGAAATTTTCCAAAAAGTTTTAATATTATTAACAACATTTTTTTAAATTTGTGTTATTAAGACCTAGAACCACACCCTGTGGAACATCAGATTCTATCGAACGTTAACAGTAATAACCTACCAATAACTGTGGAATTGTATATTTTTTATTTAATAATTATTTACAATAAGATACTTTGTAATTTACACAATAACCGTACCTTGTGGAAACACTGATTTTATCAATTATAACATTAAGAATTGGTACGTAATGATGATATTGAAGGTGCAAAAAAAAATCTTAATTAAAAGGTGATGAAAATGTGAATATTAATCAATCAAAGTTAAATGATGATAAAGTTGCAAATATAAGTAAACCTTAGTTGCAAGTAAAGTTGTTTATCGATTAGCACCTAATGATAATCATCGAAATTAAGAATTGGCACCTAATGATGATATTGAAGATGCAAAAAAAATCTTAATTAAAACGTGTTGAAAATGTGAACTTTAATCAATCGAAGTTAAATGTAAATGTGTTTAAATTTTAGCACCTGCTGTAAGTAAGTAAACTTTAGTTAATAGTAAAGTTATTTATCGATTAGCACCTAATGATGATCATCGAAATGATGATGATGTAAACTTTAATCAATCGTAGTTAATTAACGATTAAGGATTAAGGATTAACACTTAATGATGATCATTATGATGAAGATGAAAACTTAAATAAATATTAGTTATGAGTAAAACAGTTAATTATGAAGATGTGAACTTTAATCAACAAAATTCTTTGTAATTTATACATTGGCACCTAATGATGATATTGAAAATGCAAAAAAACTTAATTAAAAGGAGTTGAAAATGTGATCTTTAATCAATCGAAGTTAAATGTAAATGTGTTTAAATTTTAGTATCTAATGTAAGTAAGTAAACTTTAGTTAGTAGTAAAGTTATTTATCGATTAGTACCTAATGATGATCATCGAAATTTTGATGATGTAAACTTTAATCAATCGAAGTTAATTAATGATTAAGGATTAACACTTAATGATGATCATGATGATGAAGATGCAAACTTAAATAAACATTAGTTATAAGTAAAATAGTTAATTATGAAAATGTGAACTTTAATCAACAAAATGCTTTATAATTTTTACATTGAACCTTGTGTAAACACAGATTTTATCAATTATAACATTAAGAATTGGCACCTAATGATGCACCTGAAGATGCAAAAAAATCTTAATTAAAAAGTGTTGAACATTAGTTATAAGTAAAATAGTTAATTATGAAGATGAGAACTTTAATCAACAAAATACTTTGTAATTTATACATTAAACCTTGTGGAAACACTGATTTTACCAGTAACTGATGAAAAAGTAATTCATCTAATTACATTTATATATTAGCATGATAAATTTTCATAAAATAATTATTTTTTTTAATAAAACTATTTAATTCTTCCAACTTTTTCCACTGATTCTATCAAATTTATGTTATTGCTAACGAAATATGTATCTCATTTATATAATATTAAAACTTTTCAATAATAGAATTTTTCTTAATTTTCCAAATTCAATTCATTTAGAAAGCGATCATAAAAGATAATTAAAATTAGCAAAAATGTGTGTTTTCTTAATGTATATAGAAAATATTTTCTTCAAGCGAATATTTTACAGATATTCTATGAATCTCACTGCGAAAGCGACCATAAAAAATAATTGTTAAACAATTAAAATTCCTCTCTTCTCCAGCAATCACATTTTTTTATTTTATTTTCAAAACTTAACAATTGTCTTCTTTACAATAAAAAAAAACAAACAACAACAAAGATTTCTGAGAAGACGAGAGGGATCGTCTCGCGCGAAATTAACAGCAAATTATCTCCACCGTTTCTCACCTGCAAATCCACCAGAACGTTAAAAGATCGTTAGCTTTTAACGTTCTTTAAATGATCCATCTATCTTAACCATTTATACCCATATCCCACCCATAACCATACGCAATTTTTTCATTTTATATAAATATACTCCGCCTGTTACACATTCACCCATTTCGCTTCTCACTCCACTTCCATTATTTTTATTTATTCCATTTGTTTTTTTGTATATTTCATATTACGTTTCGCTCGTTCCATTTTGAAATTTTAAATCGCATCCGCGCAATTACAGTGAGGTTTTTAATTGTGGATGCCACTTTATTGCAGCAATTTTCATTAATACGGTTAAATGTTTTGGTTGCGGAATATTTTCATCAAAAGCCACTTTACCGCCGGCGCTTTATCATTTAATTCAATTTATACTCTATTTATGTTGCGTGTATCTGTACGAATATATACATATATCGTCTCTCTCTTTCTCACGCGTATGAAACGTTGTTGTGTGATAGAGAAAGGAGAAACGAAATGCATTCGTATTTACGTAAAAACATTTTATATTCCCTCCATGTTTTTAGGCTCGCAATTCGCCCCAAAAATGCTGCCGCTTTGATTACATTTTAATTATATCCTCTATTCCACAGTTCTTTTTTTTTTATTTGCATATACCTGATGCGTTTTTTTTTGTGTGTTTGTTTGTTTTTTTGTTATTCATTCGTTTATTTATTTTTGTTTTGCATTCAGGTTGCCAATAGTTTCAACGGGTGTTGCGATTAGGCAATCCACTGATCGTAGCCAATTAGTTTTTGCAGCTTGCAGTTTAATTGACGCTCATTATAGGTCAAACTTTCCAACTAATCCTTGTTTTATTTTTTAAATCTATTTTTTGTTTGTTTTGAATTGATAAATCTGTTTGTTTTTAATAAAACAATTTAGGTTACTTATCATTTTTTTTTATATTTGTCAGCATCAGTTCTTCAAAGTTAGGAAAAAATGTCTTTCGTTTGTAGTACTTGTACATATTACTTGGCAAGTGTTATGCGATGCTTAATGATGAAGCCAGTAAACAATGGGTTTTGGCAGTACTTGTACATGCAAGTATGATACAATTATTAATAATAAAATAACATTGTGGAAAAGAAGTTATCAAAACTAGTAAATAATGCCGTTTGTGATATTACTTGTTACATGGCAAGTGCTGTAATATAGTCATTATTTCCCAAACTATGTTAATTTGTTTCGTGAAATCTTTTTCTCATTTTTTTTTTCAATTTTGATTGTTCTGTGAAAATTTCAGAATTTACGAAGAGTTGCAATAAAACTTTGGGAAACACTGATTTAATATATGTACCAACTTCATTTGATTACTTCATCAATTATATAATTATTGAATCAAACGTAATTTTATAATTTGATTAATTATGTAATATTTGTACAAACATTTAAAGTTCACTTCACGAAATCTATCTTTGAAGTTGGTACTCTTGAGATTCGGTCGAAGAGTGAAATTTACTGTATTTATATTGAAAATTTGAAATTTTCTCTATATTTTGTATATTTGAAATTTACTGCATTTTTTGAAAATTTTAAATTTACAGTAATATTTATTTTGTATTTTTTGAATTTTACCGTATTTATTGAAAATTAGAAATTTTTAGTGTATTTATAGAAAAAATTGAAATTTGCACTATATATTGAATATTTGATATTTACTGTGTTTACTGAAAATTAGAAATTTCCTGAACATTAGATATTTACTGTATTTACTGAAAAATTGATATTTACTCTATATTATGAATATTTGAAATTTACTGTATTTACTGAAAATTTGAAATTTACTGTATTTACTGAAAATTTGAAATTTACCGTATTTACTGAAAAATTTAAATTTACTGTATTTACTGAAAATTTTAAATTTACTGTATTTACAGAAAATTTGAAATTTACTGAAAAATATTTTGAATATTTGAAATTTGCTGTAAATCTTGAAACTTAGAAATTTGCTGAAAATTTGAAATTTATTCTAAATTGTGAATATTTGAAATTTGAAGTATTTCTTGAAAATTAGAAATTTACTCTATATTTGAAATTTACTGTATTTAATGAAAATTTGAAATTTTTGGTATATTTTGAATATTTGCAATTAACCATATTTCTTCAAAAGTTGAAATTTACGGATTTGTTCTTGACTTTCTTTTAAATATTGGTATACTTAAAATATTTGTTAATTATAGAAAATATTAATACATTTGAAATTATATAAAATCCAATTAATTTATCAAGGGAATCAATAACAATAAAAAAAGACTTTTTAATTCATTAATTTCTTCTCTAATTGTTCGGAAATATCAACCACCTCAATAATTAAAATATATATACAGTTGTAACTGTATCTCGTGTACTTATGCAAATTGAATTTAGAATTAATTACGTACAGGGTGTAAAAAGTTCCGTGCACGAAATGGGTTAAGACCTCTGCAATTTTTCCCCTTTCATATTCATTTTATTATTTTTTTGTGCTCTAATTACGCTCTGATTAGATTAGGATTATTTACAGCACCCAACAACTCGAACACACGAAATTACAATTCAGATATTAAAAGAAAAAACTGAACCCCACCTACAAAACAGGTGAAATGTGTTTGTTTTTTTTACGTGATTTCTCGGAAATCGTTGCTTATATAACTAAATTATTCCATTTCGTTTTTTTATTATCATTATTTTATATTTATTTACAGAAATATGTCGCCTATTGACATTTTCTTTATCTGTCCAAAAACGAAATTCCTGAATACCAGAAGGAACACTAACGATCGAATGGATACGAAAACATACTAATTAACTTAGTTTAGTTTAACATATATTTTCTGTTTGTTGGGAAACGTTAAACGCCTCTGGTTTTTTATTTTTATTATTTAGTCTATTTCCCAATGATGATGATGACGAATCGAACGTTTTTACGCTTTTAATGTGGAATATGTTAAGTTTAAATTGGTAGGAATGCAATTTGTATAATTATGTCACTACTGGTTTTCGTGTAATTTAATATCAAACTATTTATTTGAATCTCATTTATAACTAACAAATTTTAAAAGAACTTTAACTTAAAATTAGTTTTTTTTTCTTCTTATAGATGAAAATTTCAATATATCTACAATTTTGATTATTAATTGTTTTGATAATTTAATAAAAAATAGCAAATTAAAACACTTTTTTTCAAAACCGACGTACGCATCTTCATAACATTTTAACACACATTTAATTGAACAAATTTGCAACTGTCAAACAGTTTCGTTATTTATGCAACACCTACTTTATACGTATTATTATAACCAATAGTTTCGAATTTTCACATCTTCAACAACCTGAATATAGTTCATAACTTTCAGATAGTTTTGTTAATGAAAGAAATCAACTTTACCAACTTTTACTAAACATCAACTTCAATAATTTAAACAACTGTCAGAATTTCTTTTTTTTTTTAAATATGGAAGCAAATGCAACACCTACTTTGTTAATGTCATAACCAATACTTTCTATAGTTTTAATAAATCAAAAACTTTAAGTCATGAAAATTCCAAATTCTTTCAATTTTTTTAATAAAATGAAGATATTTTGAAACACTCGGAAAGTTTTAATAATTCCACAAATGTATTACTTTGAAAATCGTTGAAAATATCATTAATCTGACAATTTTTCTAAAATCTTGTTATGTTATGTTATGTTATTTTATCACTATTTTCCAAAGTAATTAATTACATTTTTGTAAATCAATTTAAGTAATGAAAAAGTCAAATGAGTTAATGTTTCTTTTTTATTGAAATTCTCTATAAATTTAAATTAACATTTATAACATTTGTAAAATTATCTTAAAAAAAGATATTTTTCTTTACTTTCCTACAATTTTCTGCATTACATTCAGAAATATTTTCTGATTCTAATTCAAATTTATATATATAAACGTGATTTATTTCAGTTTTTTATTCATTATTGAAAATACATTTACATAAATTACCATCATATTAATAGGTAATAAAGTTTTTTTCTTAGAAAACTTCTAGGGCGACTAATAGCCGAATACCCACGAGCCAGTGGGCACAGGTTCAAATCCTGGTCAAACCAGGCCCTTTGTGAGCCCTTACGGTGCTTGCAGCAATAGGTCCATCGTTCATCACAGATGGATAGTGAAATAAATGAGTTGCAGTATATGAACCTTCAGCCAAGTCGATGGACAATGACAGTGTTAAGGATAGCAGCAGATTCACAGTGAAAGGAAATAGTGGAATTCTAATTTATATAAGTTATTACATATTTTGTGTTGAAATTTTCTATGAAAGTTTACTGAAAATTTGAGGAATTTAATTTACAAAACATTCGTGATTTTTGATTATTAATTACTTTGATAATTTAATAGAAATTAGCAAATTAAAGCACTTTTTTTAATACATTAATTTGAATATCGTTGAAAATATCATTATTCTACAATCTTATGAATTTAATGTTATTTTATCAACATTTTCCAAAGTAATTAATTAAATTTTTGTAAATTAATTTAAGTAATAAAAATCTTTTAAATTAATGAGTTAATGTTTATTTTTTATATTGAAATTCTCTATAAATTTGAATTAATATTTATAACATTTGTGAAATTATCTTAGAATAGATATTTTTTTTACTTTCCTACAATTTTCTGCATTACATTCAGAATATATACATATTTTACATATGAACATTGAAACTTGTAAGACATACAGCTATGAAAGTTACCTGATGTAAATGAGACCTTTAATAACCACCATTATTAAGTAAGTATTAAATTACCCACGTGCTAGTGGTCACAGGTTCAAATCCTGGTCAAGCCAGGCCCTTTGTTAGCCCTCTCGATGCTTGCAGCAATAGGGCCATCGTTCATCACAAATGGACAGTGAAATGAATGAGGTTCATCAGCATATGGACCTTCAGCCAAGTCGATGGACAATCATAGTTTTAAAGATAGCAGCAGATTCATAGTGAAAGGAAATAGTGGAATTCATAATTTTGTGTTGTAATTTTCTGAAAATTTGTTGAATTTATTTTACAAAACATTCGTGATTTTAGATGTTATAAGAAGTGGGTCGACTTGAACATGTTCCCTATCCACATTTTGCAAAATTTTAATTATTTTTACCTTTGCCGTCTTTAAACTTTAATTACCATTCGTCATGAGCCTTTTATGTCCTCATCAATTTAAAGAAAATAAAAATATTATTCTTCATCACCACAATTTTTTATATCACAGTAAATACATAAACTTGGTATGAAAGTTGCATTGGTAATGTGTATGTGTCGCAGAGCACGTGAAAAACTTTTTCCCAGTGTTTTCCAACGTGATCAAAGTTTAATTTATCAAAAAATTCCGAGCCGATAGAGACGCCGTTTTACCATTCTCCTTTACTTTTTGTTCTATTTGCAGGAAGATAAAAAAGAGAGGGCCGAAAGAGAGTTTCAATATTTGATTTGTCCTGTTTCCCTGTGTTTCCCGATGGGCCAGAAACAAAGGACACACGTATGGATCCGTCCCGCATTTCCAATATTGCCTCGGTCAAGTGGACCGGAACACACGACAAACAACCGAACAAAAGTATCAGAAGAAAGTAGTAACTTCTTTTTTTCCTCTTGCCGTTGTTTCCATTCGACGTGTGCTGTAGATCACGGAGGCAAAAGTTTCGGGTATTTACAAATTTAACAAAAAAAAAAAAACTTTAGCACGCGAATCTCTCGACTGCAGCGAAACCATTAATTTATGGTTTATTAAATCTAAACGTTTGCATTTTCCGCGATGTTTAATACAGAAAAGTTTCAATTTTACATTTTTTTTTTGCTGTTATAGCCGGTGGTACTATTCCCTCGCGATGGGCTTAAATTTACGCCCTTGTAGCAGGCGAACGCGACAGGAAATAATTAATTTGATGGCTTTTTATTACTATCTCGCTCTTTTCTTTGAATCGCAAATTTACTACCTAGGAAATGATTAATCTAATGAATTACAAACTTCTATCGTTTGCGAGCAGCGACCGTAATTAACATCAATTAAAGCCATCAACGTGAGGAGAGGAGCGAGTGAGCTCCATTCCTGTAGCCTCTGCTTTTTCGTATTTCTTTTTTATTTTTTTTTTGGTTTGTAGGTTGTTTCCCCTTCTGTCGTTTGATTTAATTTACTATCAATTGTTTTATCGGATGGTCGTAAATTTGTAATCGATGCCCACTATCTGCGTCCATCGAAGAGGATGAGGATGAGGAGGGTGTCGCTCTGCGATCATCTGGGGACACGAAAAATTGGTCCGAGAGGGAGCATGTGGGGAGCGCAATCATGACATTTAACGGCCCGTCGCGTCTGTCTGCACTAGACATTAACACCCTATACGTTCCAGTGGGTTTGCATCCCCCATATAAACCTTACGCAGAGTGCGCACACACCAGTAATTAGACTTACGATTCAATTTGGGACGTGCCAGAAGAACAGAAAATAACTATCCGTCCAAAAACTATCCTCTGTTAAACGCGAATTGATACCGTGTTATCTACATCAGCGTTTTTCAACCTATGGATCAGGTTAAATTCTTAAATGACAGCTGTCACCTTGTGTCAAAGCGAGAAACTGGTGAAATACTCTTAACAATTTGATCGCAGTATAACTGCAGACGTATATGTTAGGTCGCGAAATGACAGCTGTTATCTTATGTCAAAGCTAAAAACTGGTAAAATACTCTTAGCAATTTGATCGCAATATAACTACAAACATATATATTAGATCGCGAAATGACAGCTGTCATCTTATGTCAAAGCTAAAAACTGCTGAAATACTCTTAGCAATTTGATCGCAGTATAATTACAAACATATATTTTAGGTCGCGAAATGACAGCTGTCATCTTATGTCAAAGCTTAAAACTGGTGAAATACTCTTAGCAATTTGATCGCAGTATAATTACAAACGTATATGTTAGGTCGCAAAATGACAGCTGTCATCTTATGTCAAATCGAAGAACTGGTGAAATACTCTTAGCAATTTGATCGCAGTATAATTACAAACATTTATTTTAGGTCGCGAAATGACAGTTGTCATCTTATGTCAAAGTGAAGAACTGGTGAAATACTCTTAGCAATTACGTCACGAAATGGCAGCTGTCATATTGTGTCAAAGCACTTGAGTTGCAAAATAACTATAATATATTTGATCGCGAATTTAAAATTGTACCTTGTGTCAATACTCTTACCAATTGAGTTGCGAAATGACAGCTATCATCTTATATCAAAATGAGAAAATACTCTTACAATAAATACGTTGGCTAAAATGTTGAGAAATGCTGATGTATATGATACCAAAAACCTCAAGAAATCTAATATACTAAATAACTGTCAAATTGTAACTAAAAGTAAAAATGAAATTTTTACCTTATTTTATTTATTAATTCTTATTGATTCCAATTTGAGGTTAATGACTGAAGTGTTTACGTTCTTTAATTTATTTTTACAATAATTATTAATAATTTAGTAGATTTAGACATGTTAAAGTTCAATTGAAATAATGTTAATGTGCTTGAAATGAGACAAAATTTTTGTTTCGTGTACCAACTAATTGAATCTAGTATTTTAACGTGTAGTTATAGGTTACTTTACCACTTTAAATTATAAACAAATTACTAATTAAAAAATTAGTAAAAATTTCAAAACTAAAAAGTATTAAATTTGATAATTTTACTATTTGAATACGTTCTATTAAATTTTCTTCACTTTTCTCTTCTAATTGTAGCTTTATTTCAAACATATGTAATATAGTGAAGACAATTTCATAATTTTAAGTTAAATGAAAATCAATTATATACATTTATTTTATTTATTTCCATTACATTTAGAATTCCATAACTAGTTTATAAAATTTAGTAAATGTATAGATTTACTAAAAATGTACACATTGACAATTTATATTTAAAAAGAAGTCACATAAATGCAAAACAAATTATATAATCAAAAGAAAAATACAAAAATTTCTAATAAAAAAAATTGGAAGAATTACAGCGATTCCTTCAGTATTTAACATTCATGTCTATTCCCAAGCGAAAACAAAGAAAAAAATAGTCGTTGCTTTCGCGGAAGGTTTCGGTATTTATCTGAATGCCCTATTCCCGAAACTAATTAAAATCCTCCAGTATTAGTTTTCAAGCTAAGCAGAATCGGGAGGTCGAGAATTCGCCGTTCGAATATTTTCTGCTTTCTCTTATACATTTTTCGTTTTTTTATATTCATCTTCGTTTTTGTTGTTTTATTTTGGTTTTGCTCCGGTCAAAACTATTCGGTGGCCAATTTAATTGTGCAGAAATCTGTGAAATGAAGTTAAACTAGTTGCGGGAGAGCAGGTGTGGGCCCGAACAGATTTAGGTGTGAACATGCGAGCTGCCCGAAAGGATGCCGACAATCGAATAAACATTCCACAGTAGTGACACTCGCTGAATTTATATTCGACGTTTTCTCACAATACGTTCACACATTTATATACGTACACATACGTACACATATCCAGAAGAAAAAGAAAACATCGCCCGAAATGATTAAACAGATTTTTCGGTGATTTCCACCAAAACTCGGATTGCTTTGAGAATCCTTTAACAAAAAAAATCAATTATACATTAGATGAATAATAAGTTCCAAGGAAGATAGTTAATTTGACACATGTCAAAATGTTGCCAACTTTTTTCATATTCAACGTGATAAACGTCAAATAAAGATTAATTGAAACTAAATTTATCCAAAAATAAAATGTCATTATGTAGTATTAGTGATATTTAATTAAATGAAAATATAGAGAAAATTCAAAATCAATTTGACAGATGTCAAAAAGTTTTATTAAAAAATAATCATATTCAACTTGACAAAAATAAAATTTAAATTACAGTTGAAATTAAAAATGTTATTACGTAGTATTAGTGATATTTTATTAAATGAAACTAAAGACATAATCAATTTGACAGATGTCAAAAAGTTGATTACTTGACAGTTTTATTAAAAAATAATCATATTCAACTTGACAAAAATAAAATTTAAATTACAGTTGAAATTACAAATGTTATTACGTAGTATTAGTGATATTTCATTAAATGAAAGACATAATCAATTTGACAGATGCCAAAAATATGATAACTTGACAGTTTTATTAAAAAAGAACAATATTCAACTTGATAAACGTCAAAAAACTAGTAATTCAATGCTATTTTTAAGATTATCCAAAAGTAAAATGAAAATTTAAGAGTGAAACTACAAAACTCACTATTTATTATTAATGATATTTAAATAAATGAAAATATAATAAATATTCATAATCAATTTGACAGACGTCAAAAAGTTGATAACTTGACAGTTTTATTCAACTCGATAAACGTCAAATAAAGATTAATTCAAATATAAAGACTAAAATCATCAAATAAATATTGAAAATATGAGAAATAGAACAATATGTTTCGGTAGTATTCAAACAAAACTAGTTCATTGAGTATTGTCTATGTAGATGTATAAGAATTTTGCTGTTTTGTGACTAAATTAGATAAGTTAAGAGGTTCTGATGACGAAATTGAAATCGCAGCTTGAAGGCAGAATATGCTAACATTCATAATTACCGAACTATAAAAAAAAATCAATTAATGATAATCTCGTCGGTTAATTGATGGATTGTTGGGAAACCGAGCATCATTAAGATTATAACAAGATCGAAGATAAATCGGTGCCGATGATGCTAGGATACACGTGTATCTGCTGCTCCTTTCCTGTGAATATGAAATCGGAGATTTGAAGCGAGATGGTTGTTGGTTGATCATGTTGAGGAAGAATAAGTTGAAGTAGAAGAAGAGGTGGTCCACGTGCATGAAGATAACACGGATTCGAGAGCAAAACAAATTTGTATTTATGAATTTTTGAATTCCACGTTGTCACCGGATCGCGGACGGAGCCGGTTTCTCGTTTTCCTTTTGATTAAAACGCCGCAAGTGAATTGTTATAATTAAATTATTCATAAAGGATGGACGCGGATGGCCGGACTCTCTTGTATCGATCATTTTTCGACGCGTCCGGAATAATCACCTTGTTCTTTCTGCTCGATGCTTCACTGGTATTGCTTCTTCTTCTTTAACTCTTACTCCACTGGTTGTACTTCAACGATGATGATGATCATCATCATCATGATGATGATGGCACCACCACCAGAACTGCGTTTCTGCGCCGCTCGTTAACGACAGGAAAATAAACTGGTTCTACCATAATCTGTGTTACGTTTGATTTACTACTTGATCTCTGCCATTTTTGTTTCAATAAACAAACCTCGGCGTAAAAACAAAAGAGCCCCTCGCACTCTCTGCGAAGAGGCCGGGAATCTCTAGAGGGGGATTCCCCTCCAGACACCGGCTTCAAATGAAACAAAACGAAAGACAAGAAGCAGAAGAAAGAGAGAAAGAGTAGCCAGTCAATCACTGCATTATTTATGGCCGCGAATCGCGGAATTAATCAATGCGTTTCTCACTTCGCGAATATTTCTTTTGTGCCTGAAGAAATCGATGCGAAGTCGCCAATCCTTGCCAATTACACACACACACGTACATTCTGCTCATTTAATAGACGCTCTCTCGTCATCACATCTCGTCATTTATTTTCTTTCTCGTCAACGTAATGGCGCATTTCAGCTAATAAACGAGATTTACATTCGCGATTATCAAGTTGCAAGTAAGTTTCGTAACGGGAAACGGCGGAGTCCAGGAAATGCGAAACATATACGTCTTTAATTTCATATTTTTTTGGGGCATCTTTTTTTCTGTTTGGTCTATCTGGAAGTGCGTGAAACGGGGTCTTTGCAGCGCCGAACGTGGGAGGCTGTGGCGCCTATTAATCCTCTTAGGTGATGAATATCCCACTCAGAAAATGTAATCAACTATAATTGAACGTGTTTGCAGCGCGATTTTATATCAAAACTCGACGCAAAGTAAACCCTGAAGATGTAATTGGGTTTCGCTGCAAGATCAAGTAGTCCCGTACTCTCTAATAAGTCAATCAATTTTTAGTTTTATTATTTATTTTTTTAACATTTTATTTCAATCAGCCTTAGTACATATTTACTTTGTTGCTGTTTTTATAGCTTTAAAGTTGTTTTGTTTATTTCCATCTGCTTCCACACTTCTCTTTAATAAGTCAATAAAATTTCATTTTTTTTTTTTAAATTTAAATTTAATATTTTACAACTTGTGATCAATTGAGCTATATTCCAGTATAAGATTTCCAAAAAAAACTCGAGTTACATTATGAAATATTTGGATTTAATTGAATATATTGACTATAATTATAAATCAAAACTATTACGTTTCTTTGATAATTATGTAATTTTAATTTCAATTGTATTTAATAATATTTTACAACTTGTGATCAATTGAGCTATATTCCAGTATAAGATTTCCAAAAAAAACTCGAGTTACATTATGAAATATTTGGATTTAATTGAATATATTGACTATAATTATAAATCAAAACTATTACGTTTCTTTGATAATTATGTAATTTTAATTTCAATTGTAATTGTTGTTTTAGAACTATGATTCAATTGTAAATTTCTCAAAAAAAATGTTGGATTCTAATCCAAATTGCGATTCTAATAGAATTTGATGCGAATAAGAAACTAGACTGGATAATAAATATTTATCTAAACGTGTGTATCAGGTGTTATCCTTAAGCGTTTTCTATCGTATTTTTCTTTATCTTTTTGTTTCCCTTGCACTGTATTTCCACTATACAACGCCAAAAGGTAATTCCATTTCCCGGTACTTAGGAGCGACAGTCCGAAGCTAAAAGGCACATGTGTCCACACATCCCCCTTCGTTGTTTCATCACACTTTAGCTTTCTCGAAGACATTCTTTGCGCCCGACGACACCTTCCTGCATAAACGCAACCTGACCGCTCGTCAAACGCCGAAGATATTCATCACAGTTAAGAAGAGAAGAGAACGAGAGGAGAGGAGAGAAGATACAAGAAAGAAGAAATAGTAGTAGTAGAAGAAGAAGAAACGAGAATGATCATCGTCCATATCGAGAGAGATCACCAAATATGCGGTCAATTTCCTCTGCTCGCCCAATCGAGTTTCTAATGAATCCCAGGAATCCCCGCAAGATGACACGAATACTCGCTGCGCTTTATTTGATTTTATATTTTATTATTGCCTCAGATATACATCTATCGAATTTATTTTCATCTCGGGGCGAACGAACGAGCCGCGACTCGAAGAAGTCGTGAAGATAAAGAAGGTAAGAGGATGGAGGTGGAATATCGTTTTTGATAAGGATCTGTAGTTGTGTTGTGTGAGGATTGAAATGTAAGTTAAAGGAAGGACTGAAGCAGTAACAGTAGCGATGTAATTAGTTTAAATCCAACAGTTTCTAAGAACCAGCGGCACCGGATTCCATCCGGCCAATTGAATCGATGTCCGGCATAAAGGTGTCCCGACGACTTTTCCACGCACAGACCATACACACACACCTCTCATACTCATATATATATACACACACACTCAGATTCATACACAGACACAGACACAGTCACGCATACAGCTGAGAGCGCGGCCGAGTATCAAAAAGGCCACCTCACAATGCAATTAGCTTAGTTAGAATAAATCGCTTATATAGTGCACGTTCAATTATCATTAAACTCAACGAAAATTTATCAGCATTCCTCCTTCTCTCCGTCCCTCCGTCCTTATCCAGTAGATGCCTACTCTTCTCTTTCTCTCACATACACACGTTCATGCAGCATCCTTATATCTTTCCGCGTCGATGTAATATATGTTCTCATTGCTCCTAGCAAAACCTGATTTTATTACCTTACAGATCTGCTACAGCGTTTCCAATCAATATGAAATTAATTGATTGTAAATTGCGAAATTTATCAAACCGACAATAAGAACAAGAAATCACCTCCAGTATCTTCTATATAGATATATATGTATACTATACTTACCTACAGGTACATAAAAAACCAAATTAAAACTGTAAGTGTTACGGTTCGGAATTGAAGCTTTCCAAGATCCAGATACTTACGCTCGTTTCACGTTATTATTTCTTTATATTTTTCTCTTACATTTGCTAATCTCAATTAATCGAACCGTTAATTTCATATTTAATTCTAATGCTTTTAACAATTTTCTTAACAAATAATTACTTAAGCAAAAAATGTTTTACTATTAAAAAGTTTTAATTGGTTATTTAAGATTTTCTTGCTTAAATATTTTATTTATTTTTTATTAATAGTTTATTTTTGAATGACCTTAAGAATTCTTACTAAAATGGTAAAAGGTTAAAGGTCATTTATGCAAGTAATAACTGCAGTGCGCATATAGATGCAAAACCAATTAAAATTTTCAATTTATAGTAAATCACGGAGTTATCTGTTATTTAAACAAAGATTTATGTAGACAGAAGATATTACATTGTAAATGTTATATTTTGTTGCAATTTTAAACATTTCCTATTTACATCTTAATAAAAAAAATATTGATATTTTTCGTGAAAATGTATTAAAAACGTAAATTTATGATTTTTATTTTCAATTGAAGACAAATAATATTATTTTTTTTGTATTTTCCAAATCATTCTTATATTTTGACACTTTAATCTATATTTAAACTCATAGTTAAAACTTCTTTTGTGTTAAAATTTGCAGCTCACTTAAGATACTTTCACGTTTGAAGATCACTAATTTAAGGTAATGAGTTTCTTCTAATAAACTGTATAGAATCTTTCTCACTTGTGGTATTAAGATTTGGGCAAATAAGAGAGATTTGTATGTGTATATGACAATTCGATTGAAGTATTTAGAATGTAGATGGTGGAGGGTAGGAAGAGGTGAATAAGGAAGGATGGATGTATGTATTTCCAGTTATGAGTAGGTTTTTGGGGTTCGAGTTGGAAATAAAACGGGGATTATATCGATGCATCCGTAGTGCTTAGGGGATTTATGGTCCCCGCGGCAATTCCGAGCTGACCATATTTTGACCGCAGCATATTTGCGTGATCCGAGAGATAAAAGATGACAGATCCGTGAGGGTTGGATGTGGATGAGAACGAGGATAAGTGGAAAAGAAGGAAGGAAGGATCCAATCCAACCAAGCCGTCTCACTCATCTCAAACAATAAAATACGGCGGATTTTTCTTAACGGCAACGAGGAGGAGTGAGGCGATGTGTAGAAGAGAGGAGCATCTCCTCGATCCTCGACGTTGAGACAATGGAAGAAGCGACGATAAACTTTAATGTCGCCGCCGCCGTTCTCATTACCACACAAGTGTCGAATGGTATTCCTTAATGTTTTTCCCGCCGCCACCTCCTTTCTTCACCTTACTGCACTTCTCCACCTCTTATTCTTATTCTACTTCATCTGGAGCCGTTGTTCTCTTCTTGGGCTTCTTTGTTTTTGGTTGAAAAGGCGCAAGCACCTCGCGGTGTAAACTAGCTGACGGCCGGCAGACGAATTATAGTTTCAACACTCGACGTGTAAAGTTGGCCGGGTTTTCTTTCGATTGTTTCGCGATTGACATGGGGCCCGCAGGAAGAACAAAAGAAGTTGAGGATCGGCGTTCTTCTCTGTTTATCCCCGCAACTGCTGAGCAGATAAGGAGCGACGGTCCGAAGAAGATGGGGGATGGGGAAGGATGATGCTGCCGCTTCTTTCGCAACAGCGGCGGCGGCGGCGGCATTCGGTGGTTAGATAAAACGTCAATTACATTCTACGACTCCCCGCAGACAAATTGTTATTGGGCAAATCCCGGATTATGGAAACGGGGAGACGGGATATCGGGAATTGATAGCCGGGGCAGATCCGATACGCAGATAACAACCGCTTCAAAAATACATTTGAGGGAATACACACATACATACAGAAAGAAAGAGATAGGAAAAGGGGAGGATAATAAGGGAGAGAAGGAGAAATATATACTCAGCGTCCCTACGAAACCCTCGCTCACACGAGCCCCGAATATACATTTCGAGTATTCTCAGAGATTATGCTTCAGCTAGGGGATGTAGCAGAAAAAAATTGGGAAAACATATTCTTGAGGGTGAATATGAATTGATAATAAACCGAGATTACTAACCCTAATGCTGCATCCACACTACGCTTGACATAATACATAAATATTTGACAGACGTACCAATTATTTTCATTTCCCAAACTAATTTTTTTAACCTTTTAAAGCATATTAACAAACTTAAATTAATTCATCTTACTATAATTAATTTTTTGGACAACATTTTGTGTAACGCAACAATTGTTTAATTTAAATTAACATAGCCAAAATCAAATTGTTTCATAAACATTTCCATTTGACGTAGTTGTCACATAAGCAAATTGACAGCTCGAGTATTTGACGTAATGCTAATAAGATTACGAAACTAAAGCAGATCGGTTCGTATAATTATTGTTACATCACAGTATGTTTGAAATAAGAGCTTTAGTTATTAGTAATTAGTTCATGTTCAACAACTTAAAAAACTTTATGTCTCTATAAAGCATACTTAAATTAATTTATCTTACTATAATTAATTTTGTAATGTTTTTGGACAACATTTATGTAACGCAACAATTGTTTAATTTAAATTAACATAACCAAAAACAAATTGTTTCATAAACATTTCCATTTGACGTAGTTGTCACATAAGCAAATTGACAGCCCGAGTATTTGACGTAATGCTAATAAGATTGTGAAAATAAAGCAGATCAGTTCGTATATTTATTGTTACATCACAGTATGTTTGAGATAAGAGCTTTAGTTAATAGTAATTAGTTCATGTTCAACAACTTAAAAAACTTTATGTCTCTATAAAGCATACTTAAATTAATTCATCTTACTATAATTATTTTTGTAATTTTTTTGGACAACATTTATGTAACGCAACAATTATTTAATTTAAATTAACATAACCAAAATCAAATTGTTTCATCATCATTTCCATTTGACGTAGTTGTCACATAAGCAAATTGACAGTTCAAGTATTTGACGTAATGCTAATAAGATTGTGAAAATAAAGCAGATCGGTTCGTATATTTATTGTTACATCACAGTATGCTTGAAATAAGAGCTTTAGTTATTAGTAATTAGTTCATGTTCAACAACTTAAAAAACTTTATGTCTCTATAAAGCATACTTAAATTAATTCATCTTACTATAATTAATTTTGTAATTTGTTTGGTCAACATTTATGTAACGCAACAATTGTTTAATTTAAATTAACATAACCAAAATTAAATTGTTTCATAATCATTTCCATTTGACGTAGTTGTCACATAAGCAAATTGACAGCTCGAGTATTTGACGTAATGCTAATAAGATTACGAAAATAAAGCAGATCGGTTCGTATATTTATTGTTACATCACAGTATGTTTGAAATAAGAGCTTTAGTTATTAGTAATTGGTTCATGTTCAACAACTTAAAAAACTTTATGTCTCTATAAAGCATACTTAAATTAATTCATCTTACTATAATTAATTTTGTAATTTTTTTGGAAAACATTTATGTAACGCAACAATTGTTTAATTTAAATTAACATAACCAAAATCAAATTGTTTCATAATCATTTCCATTTGACATAGTTGTCACATAAGCAAATTGACAGCTCGAGTATTTGACGTAATGCTAATAAGATTACGAAAATAAAGCAGATCAGTTCGTATATTTATTGTTACATCACAGTATGTTTGAGATAAGAGCTTTAGTTATTAGTAATTGGTTCATATTCAACGACTTAAAAAACTTTATGTCTCTATAAGTTGTTTTACTTTTGACAATATCAATTGTTACATAACCACAACATTATGAAACGTGAATATTTGACAGTTCTACCATTGCGCTTTCATGTTTACCAACTTACATAAATATGTATTATCAGTTCATCTCAATTACCAAAAATCTGATTGTTACATAAGACGTATCATCTTCTAATTTGACAACCTGTAGTTATTTATCTGAAAGAATGTTCATGTTCACCAACTTAAATACATGTATGATTAGTAACTGATCATTGAGCTGTAATTTATGTTTCATAATCGTTGTACGAACTTGGAACAAAAATTGAATAAGTATGAATCTAATTCTGGAAAATGATGAAACCTCGGAAGAGTTTTCCGTTGATCGAAAGGTTGATTTCCTGGAATCCGAGAGCGCTTATAAAGAAGTCCACACGATAATTTAGATTGATTTAAAGAAACATTATGAAACGTGAATATTTGACAGTTCTACCATTGCGCTTTCATGTTTACCAACTTACATAAATATGCATTATCAGTTCATGTCAATTACCAAAAATCTGATTGTTGCATAAGACGTATCATCTACTAATTTGATAACCTGTAGTTATTTATCTGACAGAATGTTCATATTTAGCAACTTAAATACATGTATGATTAGTAACTGATCATTGAGCTGTCATTTATGTTTCATAATCATTGTACAAACTTGGAACAAGAATTGAATAAGTATGAATCTAATTCTAGAAAATGATGAAACCTCGGAAGAGTTTTCCGTTGATCGAAAGGTTGAGCGTCGATTTCCTGGAATCTGAGAACGCTTATTTTTATAAGTCCAAACGATAATTTAGAATGATTTAAAGGACGTGATTGGTGTTTCAATAGATTCGCGTTATTATTGTCTGATATCCGTGTGAAAAGTTAATGAGATTTATGCGAGCAATTAACGTGTTGCAACGAAACAAAGGAATCGTTTTGCGGCGGATCCACGACTCTTCACTTGTTATACAGCACGCATAAAGCACAGCGCGTTGCGATCCTCCGATGTGATGCGAGATGCATATTCTTAACATCCCGTCATTTTTACTTGCGCCGCAAAATATTGTTTTCAGTAACGTTCATTACCTTTATTCTTTCTTGCAGAGGCAAACGCGAAAGCATACAAAGAGTGTCGTAATAAATGCGACGACAGTTGATATTTATTGAGGTGTTATTAGTATAGATTTGCGTAGAATGGTCATGTCCTTGTATTGTTCGTAGAGATTTATGGCCGAATCAATATTTGCTGTTAGCTGACTGACATCACCTTCCTAAGATGACCCTGCCACTACAGATTAAGATTGCCATCGCTACAAAACACAATTACATATTGTGCATTGCGAATGGGCACACGTACTACTTCTATTACTTTCCTTCTCTTCACTATTTATTTATTATACACTGTTTCAATCGTTATTCCTAGTATTACCTTCTACTCAATCACCTACAACTTACTCATTCGACGCATTTTTTTTTCTTCTTAATGTAGCAATGGAAACTTTAGATTTCTTCAATCTAATTATTATTATATGATTCTAACCTAATTAAATCTAACTTAAATAAACTTCTCCTAATCTAAAGTAAATTACTCTAACTTCAACTAAACTTAACATAATCTAGTCTAATCTAACTTATCCTAATCTGTTCATTTGATATATGTTAGTTTTGTTGTGTTTAAATTAGATTTACACACATCTCTTTAGCTTCTCTATTTCAATCTAATGTACTTTAATCTAACCTCAAGATAACTTAACCTAGGCTTTGTAAACAAACTTATCCCAATCTTTTCAATAACAGTTGGTTTTTGTTACTTTTAGGTTTTTAAGGTTAGACTTATTTTTACCTTTTTTGAATCAACCTCTAACGTAACCTTACTTATTCCCAAATTTTCATTAATATTTGACATAAAAACAAATCAAATTATATTTTAATGACAAAACAAAATCTAACCTAAATTTTTAAATATTTTCAACAACATTTGACATATGTGAAATATTTAGTTTAGACATATTTCACAGATTTCTAATTACTAAATTCTATATATATATATAAAAATGTTGAAATAAAATATACGTAATCAAATTAATTTTTGCTGTTAAAAACTGTTACAAACGTTTCTCAATTTTTTTTGTAGTTGTACACAAACACGTAAGATTCTTGACGTTTTGACGTAAAATGACAGCTGTCATTTTGCGACCAATTAAACATTTTGTTTGTATCTATAGAAGCTTTGATTTCTTTCAAAATTACATAATTTTTTTGACATGTTTCCTTACAAAAGCAATTATTCATTATTAATTTTTATAATTCTTCATTACGCAAATAAATACAACTTCATTTTCGTGCAAGCGCATTAACTAATTAACCGAACGAAAATCTTGATAAGTTCAACGCTTATTATACAATATTCCGAGTTATTTAATTTCCAGATCGTTTTTTCTTTCCTCTTCTTCTCTCGTTCCTTTCTTTCCCTTTTTTGTGCAAGCCTCACGATTAGATGCAAATTAAGTTAATTTGTTGCAATTAAAATGTTAACTGTTCCGTGCACGAAAGTTGTTGAAACTGGTACATTTCTTCACGTGCAAAGTTGCTCATTATTTTTGATAATTGCATATCCACTCAATCAAGATTTTACATCAATGCTCGCACAAAATTCCAACATTCTCTTTACGTTTAAAAGAAAGAAATAAAACAAAAAGTATCCATGTTTATGTGTTCATTTATTTATTCTTTTGGATTTCCATGGGAACAGTTCTGGAAATCGATACCTTTAGAAGATAAGTTCTTTAAATATGTTTTGTGGTTATCTTTAATGTTCGTTTTTTTTGTTGTTTGTTGGGAAAGGTTCATTTCTAATGTGCAGGATCTCCACTTAAGAGTGTTATCTAAACGCGACCCGAGTAATTTGAATAGATATGTAATAAATGTATAAAAGTAAGTCGGCAGCTCTTTGACCGAATTCTACTCACTTTTATATGTTAAATATTTTCACTGTTTGAATTCAACATCCTTAATTGTTCTCATGTCCTGTCTTCAGACATTTCATCCACATACAATTGTATTATTTTTTTTTGTCTCTAAATTCTATTCTAACTTATTTTTTTAAATCATTAAGTTATTATTTATACAAAAATATAAGATTTTTAGTTAATTTAATTTGAATTAACATTTTCTAAGAATTGGAATAAAATTCCAAAAATATCAAGAAATTTCTAAAAATATTATTAAACTTTTCTAAAAATCTTAACAAATTTCTAAATATTTCAACATATTTATAATAATTTCGAAAATATGTCTATAAACATCAACAATTTTCAAGAAATTTATAAATATTACAATAAATATGAAAACTTTCTACAAAATTTAAGAAATTAAAAAAAAACTCAACACATTTCTACAAACGTTACGAAATTTATAAAAAAAATATCAACAAATTTATAAATATTGCAATAAATATGAAAATTTTCTACAAAATTTTAAAAAACTCAACAAATTTCTATAAAAATCTTGAAATTTATAAAAAAAATGTCAACAAATTTCTAAATATTGCAACAAATTGCAAAAAAATATCAACAAATATATAAATATTACAACAAATATTAATAAATGTTTATGAATTTCTATGAACATAATAAAAATTCTAAAAATATCACCAAATTTGTAAATATTGCAATAAATATGAAAACTTTCTACATAATTTAACAAATTTTAAAACAATCAACAAATTCCTATAAACATCATGAAATTTATAAAAAAAAATATTAACAAATTTCTAAATATTGCAGGAAATTGCAAAAAAAGGTCAACTAATTTTGAAATATTTCAACAAATATCAACAATTGATTATAAATTTCTATGAACATGATAAAATATCTAAAAATATCAGCTAATTTCTAAATATTGCAATAAATATGAAAACTTTCTACAAAATTTAACAAATAAAAAAAAAAACTCAACAAATTCCTATAAACATCATGAAATTTATAAAAAAAAATATTAACAAATTTCTAAATATTACAGGAAATTGCAAAAAATGTCAACAAATTTCTAAATGTAGCAACAAATTGCAAAAATATCAACAATTTATATAAATTTCTATGAACACTACAAAAATTCTAAAAATATCAACAAATTTCTAAATATAGCAACAAATTGCAAAAAAAAATCAACAAATTTATAAATATTACAACAAATTTTTATGAATTTTTATGAACATGTTAAAAAAAATCTAAAAATATCAGCAAATTTATAAATATTGTAACAAATTGCTATATAATTTATAAATATTGCAATAAATATCAAAACTTTTAACAAACTTTAACAAATTTCTAAAAAAAATCAACAAATTTCGAAATATTGCAATAGATATTAAAAAGTTTAACAAATTTCTCTAAACATCATGAAATTTTAACAAATATCTAAATATTGTAGCACATTTCTTAACGTATTTAATCCAATTATGAAGAATCTTCTATAAATTTGTAAAATTTCCAGAAAATTCTTAAATTCTAATTTCTAACTGAATTTACTTAGTTCACATTGAGTAGATTCTAACAACAACAACAAAATCTAACAAATTAAACAAATTTGAATGAAAAAAATATTATAATTTGTGATAGAAATAGTTTGATGTGTGCTAGAATGAAAATCAAGTTTAAAAACAATGATCTATAACAAGGGTTTTGTGCATGCATTAGCCACATGAAAAATTGCCCCGTGGTATAAGAGAAAAACCGATAAAACTCTTCGTAATGGGACGCTATTGTTGTGCACATGTGCGTCACAAACCGAATTATTTCCCATCCACGCACGAACGGCACAAGCATTTCCCCATTTACATTTCGCATGCAAATAAACGCGGATGAGTTTCAAAACCCAAGTCATCCCAGCATGACGTCCTCTCCTCTTCATCCAGAACCACACACTAAACTGTATCCATTTCTGGTCCATTTCCCTGGACGCCCACGGCGTTATCTATAGCATCTTCAGCCGAATCCGATTTTATTACCATAAGTCATATCAACCGCAAAGAGGAAATGGATTGAACAGAAGAAAAGAAGAAAAGAAATCCGCGCACCTCGAATGGATTCGATACAACTTACGACTTTTCATCTCCAATTTTTTTTTGTATCTCTTTTCTCTATTACTTCTTCTCCTCCTGTCTTCTCTTTATAATTAACAGACCTCGCTGATATATAATTAAAACATTAGCGGTTGCTGCGATTACAGCGTTTCTTCTTATATAGAAGATCGTACGTTTGGACCATAAACACACTACTTCTACACGCTGCACCTCTAGAAATCTTGTACTCTGCCCAAGAATTATGTGGTAAGCATGACGCGTGACTGTTCAACCCGACAGCTTCAATCGATGCCAAAGATATTGAATCAAACGAACCAAAGAAAATAAAAAAAAACAAATAAAATAAAGTACATAAAACTTTCAAATCGCAGGTGTCAACTACATACGATTCCGAAACGTATGCAAATCTTTCGTTCGGCGCTTTTGATCTGCCGTCGATGTTAATTAATTAGGATCGGTTATTTTATATTTATATAAAAAAAAAGATACGTTGAATCGTTGATCGCAGAGCTAGAATTCTGTATAATTACGCGAATAAAAAAAATATATTTTTTTAGTAAATACGCACGAATCGGCTTAATTAAATTATAAAAATATTTTTAATTGCCATTCGAAAATTCCGACTCACCGCTGTTTCCTTCCTTGATTTATTATTATTATATTCCTCACATCCTCTCTCTTTCGTAACAAATACCAATTATGCAATTTACTTAATGAATCTGATTCAATTATTCTGTCGCATTTTCGCAGAATCGTTTACAGTTTTTTTCCTTTTAATTTACGTTACATAAGATATAGTGAACTTCAGCAAACTTAGTAAGTTTACTAAATTATGTATTTATTTTGCAATAACTAATATTTTGTATTATTTATACATAAAATTTAGTACAATTCCAGAGATTTTCTTAAGTTTCTAAAGTAAGTTTTAATTGAAAATATTTTTTTTATCCAATTAAGAAGTAAAATTTCAATTTAAACTAAGTAATGTGATGTAAAGAAAATATATCATTTGAGATACCTCGCACAGTGCGGGTAATCGATTTCGTCAATATCCTGCACTGTTTGAAACCGGACTAATCAAGACAAAAACTGAAAAAAAAATGGAGTAATTAAAAGACGAAAATTGCCATGAATTTGACAAAAGGATACAATAATAGTCAAATTTTTGGTCGATAACGAAAAATTATATAAAATACAAATATATAAAGAACTAAAAAAAACTTAAGAAACAACGTAAAACGAGGTAATCTTAATTGTATGGACTAATATTATATTTTTTTTGTTATTACTACTTCCATTCAAAATCTCATGAAAATGATTGCGCAATTAAATTTACGAACCGAAACTAAAAGTTTAAACGCTTTTACTCTAAGTATTGTAGCACATTTCTTAACATATTTCATCCAATTATGAAGAATCTTCTATGTACATTAACAAATTTCTAAAAATATCTCATTTAAATTTACGTTACATAAGATATAGTGAACTTAGTAAATTCAGTAAACTTAGTAAGTTTACTAAATTATGTATTTGTTTTGTAATAACTAATATTTTATAAAAATTTACACTGTCTTATTTATACATACAATAATGTATGTTACATAATTACAAGATTTAGTACAATTACTCAGATTTTTTTTAAGTTTCAAAAGTAAGTTTTAATTGAAATTTTTTTTTTTTATCCAATTAAGAAGTAAAATTTCAATTGAGATACCTCGCACAGTGCGATATCTCAATATCTTGCACTGTTTGAAACCGGACTAATCGAGACAAAAACTGATAAAAATTGGATTAATTGAAAGACGAAAATTGCCATGAATTTGATAAAAGCATACAATAATATTATATTATGAATATATAGAAATATTAATAAATTTGTGTGAAAGATTTAAGTCAAATTTTTGGTCAACAACAAAAAAAATATATAAAATACAAATATATAAAGAACTAAAAAAACTTAAGAAACAACGTAAAACGAAATAATCTTAATTGTATTATGAAGTAATATTATATTTTTTGTGTTATTACTATTTCCACTCAAAACCTCATGAAAATGATTGCGCAATTAAATTTACGAACCGAAACTAAAAGTTTAAACGCTTTTACACTTAGTACATTTGTATATATTATTATAATTTTCAGTAATAACGCCTGCATAGCAAATCTGTGAATGTAAGATTTGATTATATCGTAAAAATACTAACATTTAATTTAAATATTTTCATATGAAATTAAAAATTGTTACATAATCATTGCAAAGTTATATTTTTGTATGAATTTCCCTACATTTTTTACACAAATTTAATAAATATACTTTCGCATAGTGCAGTTTCAATCAGTCCGGATTCACTATTTTACGATTTAAAATAAATCTAAAAATTAATAATACATATTTTGTTTTATATACAAATGATCGTTTGTTCTGTTTATTTTAAAGTCCTCAATTAGTCCGGTTTCAAACAGTGCAGGATAATGACGAAATTGATTACTCGCACTGTGCGAGGTATTTCTTTTCTATATAATAAACGTTAATATCATTGTTATATAATCAACAAATTGTAAAATAAATTGTACTAATTTTTACAAATTTAAGTGTATTTATTTAATTTTTAACATTAAACTTTTATCGTTACATTTTTTTTTTGTAATTTTACATTAATTACAAAAAAAAATAAAACGAGTAATGTTTCTAACGGCTGATTAAGTGTGAAAAACAAAATTTGGAATGGAAAAACACTTGGAAGAAGATCGAAATGCAGCTGTAAAAAACAATGTAATCTTAATAATTGCGATTACGCACCAGGAGATAAACGGTATTTTGGCCAAATAACCACCTATGCAACTGTTACGCAACTGACCGGTATGATAGGCGGGTCAATATCAGTCGGCTGATAGGCTTTTTTTGTTAATATCTTGACCCAGGCCTGCATAGGTCAACGATACGACTTAGTATATATGCACGGTGGATTTCAGTGGAAAAGCATACTCGAGGTGTCGTCTTCTCACAGTATCCACACCATGAGAACAGCCTTCATCGTCCTTTTGGCCGGCCTTTGCGCCTTGGCCTCAGCAGCGCCACAATCCAAAGTTGGTAAGTGTTGAAAGTCTTGAATTAAATATGTTTAAAATTTCGAATTGTATTAATGATTGTATGGGGGTTTTGCAGCGAGCAAGGAATTCCTTTCCAAGCAAAAGGATATCCTTCAACTCTTCGAATACGTGAACCAACCGGCTTACTACAAGGAATTCGTCGATACCGCCAAGGAATTCAAATTCGAAGGACACTGGGACCAATGGACCAAGCCCGAATTCGCCAAGCAGTTCTGGCATTACTACCAACACGATATCTTGCCAGAAGGTGAAGTCTTCTCCGTGTTCTACCCAGAGCACTTGAAGCAAGCCATCGCTTTGTTCAAGACCTTCTACTATGCCAAGGATTACGACACTTTCTTCAAGTGCGCCGTTTGGGCTCGCCAACACGTCAACGAAGGCATGTTCGTTTATGCTTTGTCCGTTGCCGTCGTCCACTCCAAGCACACCGAGAACGTGATCTTGCCACCGATCCACGAAATCTTCCCGCACTACTTCTTCACCAGCGAAGTCATCCAGAAGGCACAACAGTACAAGCAACACTACTGGGGAACTTACGAGCACGAGAAGGAAATCAAGGATGCGTCTTACAAGGGCTACACCATCCACGCCAACTACTCCGGCTGGTACATGAACGTCCACCCAGAACAATCCATGACTTACTTCACCGAAGATGTTGGCCTCAACTCCTACTATTACTACCAGAACGTCTACATGCCTTTCTGGATGGAGAAGGAATACATGAACATGGACTCAAGCTTCCGCGGTGAATTCTACTACTTCTACCATCAACAACTTTTGGCCCGTTACTACTTGGAGCGTCTCTCCAACGGCAAGGGAGAAATCCCACACTTCTCCTTCGATCACCCAATCGAAACCGGATTCTACCCATCTTTGACCTACGCCAACGGACTTCACTTCCCAGTCAGGCCAAACCACGCTAACCTCTACTACCACGGCGTCCATGGAGAACAGCACTACAACTTCTTCGGAAACTACTCCAACTCCTACACCTTCGTCGAAGACTACGAAAGGCGTCTTCGCGATGCTCTCGATATGGGATGGGTTTACGGACCCGAAGGCAAGGTTATCCATCTGTTCACCAAGGAAGGATTCGAGACTCTTGGAAACTTGGTTCAAAGCAACCCGCAATCACCAAACGAGCGTTTCTACGGAGACCTCCAAGTCTTCGCTCGCCACCTCTTGGGATACTCCTACTTCCCATTGGACGAATACAAGGTAGCCCCATCCGCTTTGGAGCACTTCGAAACCTCCCTCCGCGACCCAATGTTCTACCAATTCTACAAGAGGATGATGTATTACTTCCACCAATACCAAAACTACATGGGACCATACGAGAAGGAAGAGCTCTTGTTCAAGGGTGTCAAGATTGAAGACATGGAAATCGACCGTCTGATCACCTACTTCGACTTCCACTACTCCGACCTCTCTCACGCCGTCTCCGTCGACGAGAAGGAATTCATCGACGATACCTTCGAGGTCCGCGCTCGCCAATTCCGTCTTAACCACAAGCCATTCAACTACAAGATCAACGTTGCCAGCGAGAAAGCCACCGATGCCTTCGTCAAGGTCTTCATCGGCCCCAAATACGACGAGTTCGGCCGTGAAATCGAGATGGAACACAACTACATGAACTTCTTCGAATTGGACAGGTTCAAGTACTCCCTGCAAGCCGGAAAGAACGTCATCGAACGTAACTCCTACGACAGCGTCTACTTCGCCAGCGACCGCACCACCTACAAGCAACTCTACAAGCAGGTCTTGACCGCCTTCAACGGTGGCGATGCCTTCAAGTACTACCCAGAATACAAGTACTACACCTTCCCACAAAGGCTTATGTTGCCAAAGGGTGAATTCGGAGGCAAGACCTACCAATTCTACGTGATGGTCAGCGAATACCACGCACCCAAGAACAACGAATTCGGCGAATTCCTCGTCGACACCGAATACTCCATGGGATACCCATTGGACAGACCAATTGATTTCGAACACGACTTCTTCGTTCCAAACTCTTACACCAAGGACGTCGTGATCTACCACAAGAACACCGAGGAGGACATCAACACCACCTGGAGCAAACATTAAACGACACAACACGAACACAACTGTTATTCTGTACACACAATAAAAACGAAATGAATTATTAATTGAATTTATCATTTAAAACACGATCCAAAACACTAAAACAAATCATTCTCTATCATTCCACACATCCATAAGAAAACCAACGTGTTTCTTTCTCTTCTTAATTAATATTAATTATTAATGACAAAGGCGTGAAACCTGTCTTGGATTCAGAAACGCCGTATAAATAACAAAAATAAACGGATAGTTGAAAAAGTTAAAATAAAAAAATAAATAAACGAGAGCCGACAGCAATTAGCTGTCTGTGGGAAGGAAGAGGTAATTTATTGGAATAAACAACGACGAAGACGACGCTTTTCCACTCGAAACGCATAAATAAATTGCATTTAAATGCGAGCCGCTTTAATTACGTCCTTAATTACGCGAAACGTAATAACGCCGGATATTTATTGATTGCGCAATTCGAGTGACATTGTGTCTTTTGCGGGGCCTCTCGCGTGTCCCGAAACCATAAGTCCTTCCACAAAACGAAAGAAGAAACTGGAATGGGCACAAAATATTAATTGGTAAGTTTTAAGAATAAAAATAAAATTACTACTTGAAATGCGCAGCGAATCTTAAAGAGTTCCAACAAAATTACATAAAAAAAACAAGCCAAAATGCGATACATTTGAAGAGACGTAAAACGGAATAACTATATACAATTGATTTCAATGGATTAATATAGGGGTAAATGATTAATAAATACAATTTTTATATTAATAAAATATCTTTATGAGAGCGAGTTTTGTTTTATATACAAAGGAGTAAATTGTGATGTCGTTTCACTTTGCGAAAGAGCCGTTATCGTTAGCAGGTGTAAACGTTGTCTAAGGGAAAACGAAACCGCCTAAGCTTGAACAGAGAGAGAGAAAGGACAAAAGCCGACAAACTGCTTTTCGTATATTAAATGAATTGCAGGCGAATGCTGACTGATAACGTCTCGACAGCATAAAAGAAGAATTATTTCACGCACATATTTTTAAACACGGAATTTGTGTCCCTCCCTATCTTTATATGGGCTTTCTTCCATCCAGATTGAAAACGGATTGCAGCAAAAACACATACAATTTGCCAGCTTTATTATTTTTAAAAACTCCAAAAAAAAAAATTAAAACTTCTCACTTAATTTCTATATATATAGATTATATAAGATTTATCAAAGAATTACTTTAAAAAAATGAATATTTACTTGCCAAGTAAATTAAGTAATTAAGAAATTTAATTGAATTAAACAATTAATTAATAACAAAATTCGAAATAAACTTTTGAACTTTAATTTAACAAAGTCAAAAATATGGCTATAAAAACTACAATTTACTTGTCATGTAATATGTTTGTATTTGGTTATTAAGAGATTTAATTATATTTTTTGTAGCACTTTCAATTTTCAATTATTAATTTATAAAAATTTCTTAATTTTAAATTATCTAATAACAAGTGAAACTATTTGCCAATTAATTACTTTTAAAACTACAAGTTACTTGCCAAATAATATGTTAATAATTTGTTTTTGGTAATTATTAGATTTAACTGTATTTTGTCTACCAATTGAAAGTTACAATTATAAATTTCTAAAAACAAGTCAATGAATGAGTCTAAAAACTATGTATTATATCAAATGTTTTTATTAGAGCGATTTATATTAGGTGTTTATTATTGAATCCTTGCAATTATTAATATCAATAAACTTCTAATCTTTATATTAACTTGTCAAGTCTAAAAACCACTATCTACTTGTCAAGTCACACGTAAAGTATATGTATTTAATTATATTTTTTGTAGCACTTTAAATTTTCAATTATTAATTTATAAAAATTTCTTAATTTTAAATTATCTAATAACAAGTGAAACTATTTGCCAATTAATTACTTTGAAAACTACAAGTTGCTTGCCAAATAATATGTTAAGAATTTGTGTTTGGTAATGATTAGATTTAACTGTATTTTGACTACCAATTGAAAGTTGCAATTATAAATTTCTAAAAACAAGTCAATAAATGAGTCTAAAAACTATGCTTTATATCAAATGTTTGTATTACAGCGATTTATATTAGGAGTTTATTATTGAATCCTTGCAATTATTAATATCAATAAACTTCTAATCTTTATATTAACTTATCAAGTCTAAAAACCACTATCTACTTGTCAAGTCACACGTAAAGTATATGTATTTAATTATATTTTTTGTAGCACTTTAAATTTTCAATTATTAATTTATAAAAAATTCTTAACTTTAAATTATATAATAACAAGTAAAACTATTTGCCAATTAATTACTTTGAAAACTACAAGTTACTTGCCAAATAATATGTTAATAATTTGTTTTTGGTAATTATTAGATTTAACTGTATTTTGTCTACCAATTGAAAATTGCAATAATAAATTTCTAAAAACAAGTCAATGAATGAGTCTAAAAACTATTTATTATATCAAATGTTTGTATTAGAGCGATTTATATTAGGAATTTATTAGTAAATCAATCCTAAAAACTATGATCTACTTGTCAAGTCACACGTTAAGTATATGTATTTGGTAATTATGACATGTATTTGTGGTTTAACTGAAGTTTAATGTGTGTATTAATTGTAAATATTTTGAACAAAATATTATCTTTTCACAAGATTTTTTCTTATAGAAAGACACTTATAATTATGACTACGCTTCATTAATTCATATTTTTTATATTGGTTAAAAATCAGCAAATCTTCCTCTATAAATCGTTTAGTTAAAGCTTAAATTATGATTCTGTAATTTATCCTTATATAAGATATAAATAGTTTATATGCGTATGTTTTTATCTTATTTTTCTTCGATATTGGTATAGGCTATGGGAACACGCCTATCACCTACGCCTATTAGAATTTTATCACTTTCGCCTCACGCCTATAAAATATGTTCAAAACACGCCCATGATACATACTCACCACATGTCTCCTATATGACTAACATGCACATAATACACACAGCACGTTTTCTACACAACAACGCACGCTTTCTACAACACGCCAATACAGTGCTAAAAAATAGTAAAAGTCGCATACGACAACTATCTATGACACATGTCAACAAAACTAAATTACCGATTAGCACACTTTGATTGCAACAAACGAATCGAAATAATCGTTACTTTCAACTATAAAACCGAATTGATGGTTTTTTTGGAAGGTTTTCATTTCAAATAGGTTCGTTTATTTTGCATAATCAACTAATCTTAATGACTTTACTGAAAATCAACATAAAGCCTTCAAGGCAGAACCGTAATTGGAATATTTGTGATGTTCGTATCTATCCCAATAAATTGCACAAACGTGACGTGATTTCAATCAAATTTTAGTCATTTTATATAATTAAAAATAATTTTACTCAAGTAAATTTTTATTATTTATTTATATTCCAAAAAATGTATATTTTATTATGAAACACTTTTGTGCTAATACTGAAAAAAAAGTTAAAAATTCTTCAATTTCAGTAAAATTTCAAAAATAAATAATTTTAATTACAATAATAATAATACTACGTGTAATATAGATAAATGCAGTTTAATAATGTTAGAAAATAAGTTTTGAACTTGTTTGGAGTAATAAACTAGAACAAGTTTATGAATTGCTAACTAAATGTTGGTTAAAATTCTCATTGTAATTAAGCGGAATTTCGTGTAAACTTTGAACCAAAGTTTAATTAGATACAAGCAAAGTGTATAATTTTAAATGGATCACGAAAATTGGTTTGATGATTATCTTTTTTCTACTTAATATACAAATTTAGATAGTTGTAAATGGATTAAAATTATTATTTCTTGGAAATCAACGATAATCGTTTAATTTGAATAGAAAGATAATTTGAATGGAACGAAATAATCAAAGAATTTCTAATTAGTGAAATGTTACAATAACAAAATAAATTTAATTTTTATTTTCTTAAACTATAAATTATTGTATTTGACAAGGAAAGTTAAGCAATATTTAGTATTTGAACAGGTGATAAGTATAATAGTTGCTATAATAGTCTTAATGTGAGATATTCATATACTATTTAAAGAACAAGTAGACTTGAAGTGAATTCTTTAAAAAAAAAATTAACAAATTTTTGTATAAACATTATTTTTTTAAAAAATACACACATTTTTAAAGATCTTGTAGACTTGAATCAAATTCTTTAAAAAAAAATTAGTTTGTCTTTGCTAGATTTTGTAAAAAATTAATGATTTTTTTAATGATTAGTTAATATTTGAAGTAATGATGTTAATTATTTCGTTAATAGATGTTGTAATGTTTAATATTTGTAGATTTACGAAGGAATTACGTAATTGAAACGGCTTACCAGAAAATTCATTACGTTCAGTCCAGATTTCGCTTCCGGCCGTTGAATGCTTCTCCTCCTCACTCAAGAAAACTATTTATTAAATCAGTGTAGACCGTTAATTGATCAAAGAGACCAACCGACGTGGGAAGATCTTGGTAAAACCTAGGTGGTCGATGATTCAACAACAAACAAACAAATAAAGGAAGAGCAAAGAAAGAGGACAAACTTATTATCAATATTGAATTTATTCGTAAAATTATTTCACATTTACACACAACATTTAATAGCTACTTTAATACAAGAAATTTGGTCGGCCCAGAATCTCCATCCTCCATCTCGATACAATACAATAATAAAAAAAAACATATGTGAGAAACAAAAAATAAAAACAAACAAACAAAAAAAAAATACATCTCTATGTACAAAATAATATATAATAATTATAATTTCCAATATATATATATATAATATAAACATGAATGAGATTTTGGGCCGCGGCCGATTTGAACAAAAAACGAACCGAAAAATTATATAATATAAAATTTACAAGAGAGAGGAGAAAAAAATGTCCGTGTGTGTTATTGGTACGTGTTCATTTGTGTGTGTGTATGTGTGTTTCTGTGAGAGAGAGAAAGGGGGGGATCTAACTTAAAAAGAATTAATATTTACAATTATATAAGAATTTTCGAACACTAAGTGTCTCGTGTATTGGGGATTTTTTGCTTTGTTTTCTCTATTTTTTTTGCTGTTTAGTAGAAGACTTTTTTTTGAGTATTATACACTTTACAGAACATAAAAAATAATGTTATCTTTATCATTATTATTATTAATAATAATAATTATTAGTACTAACGATTTCCTCGTCCTGCGCGGAAAATGCGTGTGACAGAAAGAGTGAGAGAGAAATAAAAGTAACTATAGAGAGAGGATATTTACAAAATATTGTTCTTACATTTATCATAATTTTTATTTCATATATATATATATTTATAATTAATAAGTGGGATTAAACGCTATGTACACTTTCCTCAATCGTTACTTTAGTAAGTTTATTCATATTTGTTATGTAATTTTCACTTTTTTTTTTTCATTCATCTTTAAATTTAATTTAATTAAAGGAACACTAAGTTTATTTTTTCTTCATCTTCTTTATGTATAATATATATATATAATATAATGTATGTAAATCCCTGCGTTTTGGGAGTTTCGCTGTGTGAACCGCTTCCATTTATTTATGTTAGTTAGTTTGCAATGTTTCGTTTGGTAAATGGAAGCGGTGCAGACTGGTCTGAATTATATAACTAAACGAAAATCAAGTCGTGTGAGCACCAAGAAAACAATTAATTTTATGTATAAATTAAAGAGGTTCCATCAAATTAACAGTTTGTTTTTGTTGGGAGGAAATTATAGTTAATTGAAATGCGAGCGGTTTCGAAACGAACATAATTCCGGGTACAAATATTATGATACAATTCACTTTTTGTACTTGTATTATTTATAATATATATATATATAAATTTTTCTCCTTCTTCGTCAGCAATAAGCTATCATAGGAAAAGCACTTTATGGTTTAAGTTTCTTCTTTAGAATATAATTGATTCAAATCCTTTGGAAACAATATCGAATGTGTGTGTGTTTTTTTTTTATATATATATATAATTTGTCTCTTTGTTTATTTATATTGAAAGTGTCTCCCGCTTAGCACCATTTCCTGATGTTGTTGTTGTTGTTATTGATGTTTGTCTTAAGCTCGAGAGTACGGTTTGGGGGTGGTCGAGTGCTATTTGTCCGCGTCTTCCGTCTGCTTAACGTCGAGGCCGTTGACCATCTTTTCTATGCTCTTGAGGTCGCTGGGACTGGAGGCGGTTTCGGGTTTGGGGGAGGCGGTGCTCGGCCTGATGGGTGGTGAAACCGAAGCGCTGCGCACCTTCCCCGACGGTGAATTGCTGAGGCTCCTCGTTTGCGAACCTGGGGTGACCGTCTCGAAGGCGCTGCCCAACGGCGAAGAGCTCACCGTGTTGTTGGGCAGGGTGTACGGGGTGAACCTGTGGCCGCCCTTCAGGTGGTTGTGGAGCGGCGAGGTGGGCGACAGATGGTGACCGTGCGGGTTCGGATGGGCCAGATTCGAGTAGTGCGAGAAGAGGGCCGGATGTTGAGCAGCGAGTGCTAGCTGTGCGTTGAAGAGGAGGCTCGGGTTCATACCGGGCGCGTGTGATCCGGTGAAGAGGGACAGAGGAGGCCCGAACGGCGGTCCTCCGGCTCCCGGGTACATCCCAGGTGGATACAGGTATGGCAACAGATGCGGAGGTGGATGGATCGGCGGACCCACGGATATATTCGGCGATGGGTACTCGCCTGCTGGATTCGATGGTCCGGGTCCTTCCTTCGTCGGCGTCGAAGCTCTGGGTCTGAAGGCCGTGCTACCAGGTGATTCCGAGCAGCTGGATTCGGATCCGGAGTCGTCGTGCAATCGACGCCTCAAATCGTCATCGTGTCCTGTTAATAACAAATAAACAACAACAAGAAGTTAGCCAATTGTCAAACTCAAGTGGTGGTGGTTTATTACCTGAGAGGTTCATGGAAGTGATGGGCGTGGGTGGATGCAGACTCGGCCTCGGGCTGTCCGCCGTTCCGACCACGTCCAACTCGCTGTCGTCCGTCTTTGACACCGTGCTGCTGTCTGCAGACATTCGCGCCGGCAACGGATGCGACGTCTTCTCTTCCGGATGCCGGGACGCTAACAAAGCTTGCCTGTAACAATAGGAGAAAGCAAACTATTAGTCTCTTCGCCCAACAAAACTGTTTCAATCATACAAACAACTTTATACCATTTCACGCTCAATCTACAAGACTTTAAAACCAAAGCCTAATCTAAGATTCATTCTTGAAACACTAAAAAAAATGTATACCAATACATTTTCGAAGCATATTTGTACTGAACAACGAACGGTTATTGCATTTATGTTAGCCGAGGGGGAAACGGCTTGTTTTGTATCAATTACGCAAACTTGTGTGACAATAAATTGATCCCGATGAAACAGAATTTGGGTTTGTGAAAAGGGATTAGAAAGGGGTTGAGAATCGTAGCTAACAGATGAGTAACCGGAGCGACGGACATGCCGCCACCTTCATCCACCCCAGGAATTGCTCATTGTTCTAAGGTCGAAGGGGGTTGATGATGGATTTACCGCGCGACACGACGATCCAGGGTTGATGGAGGTGGTTAGAGCAAACGCACAAAAAGGGGTTGGCATCTTCACAACCAGACGCACATCCTAACTGGATTTAATTGACCGGTTTTTCGGATTACGACCCCACGATGATTTTACACCCCCAGATAAAACCGTTCAGCGTGCATTTTAAGGAAGAAAGTATATATCCTCATCCACCACCACCAAATCCTCCCTCAACTGTGTACATTATTACATGGTCCTGTAAGTGGATGAATTTGCATTTTGTCCCGCGTTGATTAAAGGGTGTGTTACTTTTTTTTATCTACAGTCAGGGGAGGGTTGCTTTTCGGCGCTTCTTCCTTTTCGTCCTACTTCCCAGTTACATTTTTTTTTTTGCTGCTGTCGTCGTGACTCGCGGTCGCAGGGGGTGTTAAAAGGTCTAAATGAAAATTACAGGCGGCCACCGCCGCAATTTTCCGAAACGGGAGGGAGAGAGAGGACTTTCAGAGGGCGGCGATGATGGTGCAACAGAGTATCGAATTAAGGCCCTGGCATTTTATTTTAAGGTCACAAAACTAAAGGGTATTTAGATTAGGGGGTCCACGCACTGCCGCCACTAGCTCTCACTCAATTTGCATTTACAGTAAGTGATATGCATACATTACGGATCCTCTGTCAGGCTTAAAGAGGAACGATCCAGTGGAATCCTCTTTCCTCAAATCATTTATTTATATAACAACCTAAACTAGTGCTATATTCTACCTAACTGTTGAAGCTTAATCCAACCACATTCATTCATTTACAATAAATATTCTAAATCAAATTAGAAGATAATTAAATGCATTCCATTATTAAGAGATAACTCTCATACGTATTATGTTACAAATGGATGTAAATCTATTCCAAAAATAATAACATGATTAATTTCTTAATCCATTTTTATGAAAGATTGAGTAACATTTTTTTGTATATATTTCATTTACATTCAAGAATAGAAGAACAGTATAAAATTTTAAAATGATAATAAAACACAAAAGTTATATAAGATAATGAAATATGTTGCATTCATCAATCTTCAAAGATAACATTGAAAGTATTATGTTACAAATTAATGTAATGATTGATATCTAAATATAGAAACGTGAAGAAAAGTTTAATTTGAAGAAAAAAAATTTCTAAATTTTATTATTGATTATTCATCAAAACTAGATTTTCAAATTGGATGCATGTATTATGGTATAAAATTTAGAAAATTTGGGAAACTCTTAAGATACTTACTTTTTTTCCCGTTTACCAGCGCCCGTGTCCCTGAAGCCCTTCGCGAAAGGATTATTGTCGATTTTCAGCTGCGTGATCTGCAAAATTGAGAGAAACAACATACATCAGTCAGGGCCAATAATTACGCTAACAATTTCCATGGAAAACGCGATGACATTACGTAACATGTGCCGTTCGCCCATCTATCCATCCATCCACACTACACGTTCGTCTCCATCGTTTCATTTCATTCGTTTTCATTGCCGTTACGCGCGCGCGCTTTCTAACTAACCACGATCGTTTCAGGGAAACCATCAAAAAAAAATTCTATTCGAGCTTCGAAATAACATTTCACATTTGGAAATTAGACGTGTCTTTTTTTTTTTAGTATTTAATTGCTCAGAATTTCCGGATTCTTCTTGGAAACCCAATGATGATAATAATTATTGTTTTTCTTTTTGGAAGAACACTCACCTTTTCGTTTTGGTAGGCCGTCACGGCGATGAATTCCGTCTCTTTGAAGACGTACGTCCTGAACGTGGAGTACGGCAGCTTCAGGATGTCGTTCGCCCTCACCAGGTGAAACCTCGGCTGGTATTTGTGCATGGAGTTCAGTATCGTCTGCAACAAAAAGAGAAGAACAACGTTACTTTTAAATTGAAAAAAAAAACCTGTCTGAATCATCATCACAAGAACACAAAAACAAAGAACAACAAAACGAGAAAATAATAATTAAAGACGGGCGCGCGGAATTCTCTCGGCCTATAAAATCTGAAGCATAATTGTACTGTAATTCCTTAATTTAGCGTGAAATAAAACCAATTAAATTCGGAACAGGGGGAAACTTCTCGGTATTGTCTTTAGCTTGCGCGCCATAAAAATATATCTTTATTGATTAGTTATGGCATTCCGCGTTTTATGGATCTACAGAGAAGAAATTACCGGTCGTCCCCTCATACCGACCCGACTTCTCTCATTTTTATTTACATCTCTTTCTCTCTCTCAGCATCATCTTTTTTTTTATTCTTCGCCCCGCTTCGTATTTAATTTTCTCGGTCCTCATCTTTCGAAGAAGAGGTATGTAAAGATAAACACTTAAGCAGTGTCGCTTCTCCTTCTTTATTCTTCTCCTTCATCTTTCCACGCGCTTACTTAATGCCCGTTCGGCTACCGGTTTTCTCCTCTTTTCTTATATAACAAAAAAAAAAACGAACTTTTTTTTTAATTTTATTTCCACATTAAATTGGGGTGGAACCGACCGATTCGGAGACACATAAAAAACACATTAACCCCGAGAGAAGAACGACGATGCGTGAGACGATAATTGGGATTAATTAAAGTTTATTATTCACTCAATATTCTTTCCTTAATTAATCCAAATCGATGACAAACAATAACAACAACAACAAGAGACAATGGAAAATTGTTATTTTTTTCAATAGCAGAAATTCATTTAATCCACGATTTCTTCTTCAAGGTTTGTATAACAGGATACAACACATTTATTGCATACAAACAAATAAAACCATAATTGTATGCTAAATCAAGTTAAAATTATTGCATTTTTAGAGATTTAAACACAACGCATGATTCAAGACACAATTTAAGATTTGTGTAAAGTTATGAAACTTACTTTGTAATTATACAAGTTCCAGTCTTCAAGATATTCAAAGTTTTCATCCTTATATAAAAACCATACCTTCCCCATATTTACCCAACGCACTTGAGCATAATTAAATTTTTAATTATTATAACAATTATTGCCCTACCAAATTCATTAATTTCCTGTACATTTTATAGATAATTATAATAATATCCGATTATATGTTCAAAAGGTGGGACAATGTATCTCCCCTAAAAGATTTAAAGTAAAAATGAAATGTGGAAAGTCCATTTATAAATAAAATTTGCAATCAAATGTGTCAAGTCCATCAAGTCCTGTTTATATAACAGGATACAACACATTTATTGCATACAAACAAATAAAACCATAATTGTATGTTAAAATTATTGCATTTTTAGAGATTTAAACACAACGCATGTTTCAAGACACAATTTAAGATTTGTGTAAAGTTATGAAACTTAATTTGTAATTCTGCAAGTTCTAGTCTTCAAGATATTCAATTAAATCATAACTTTTGTTATTGAAAATTATAAATAAATTTTATTAAAATATTATTGGAACGGTTTTTGCTATAAAAGTAAGTTTTTGAAATGATAAAATCCAAATCAGGAAATAAAATATTATTAGATTTTTTTCAAATCTTGTACATGAGGAAGTAAGTTATAAGGTTAGTAGTTGAGTAGATTTGATGGAATGATGGAAGGTAGTAATTGAATCGAATCCGGACTCTCCTAATTAAAGACGTCACGTCGTATTAGTTAAGTGATCTTCAATTAGTCGGACATCATCTGCCAGACGTCTGGATCTCCAGAAAGCGAAATCGGATGCTTTCGCCTCCGAAGATCGATACCTGTTGGTTAGCGGTTTGTACGAGTGTATGTGCGATTTGAATAAAATAGCAGAAGGCGCCTTCTTTCTCACACTCGCGTTTCCGGAAGTCGGGCTTCGCTGCGAGCAGGAGGGAAAGGGAAAAAAAAAAAGGCAGTATGCAGAGAGAACGGAGCGAGAGAAGAGAAAAGAGGAGAGAACCCGTTTCTTTCGTTCGTTCGTGGTTTTCTTCCCATCGAAAGCGATCGATGATTTGTGTCCGAGCCGAGTCCTCAGGCTTGGTGGTCTCGGTGTTTGGACGCACACGATGTGACTAGCAGGTGTTCCGTGTGCATTTGGCGGAGCCCTGGATGAGTTCCAGATGATGATAATAATAATGCATGGTAATAATAACGCGAATACTGCTTTGCGGAATGGACGGATCACGGTTGAAGAATGAGAAGAGGAAGAGTTCTCGAAAAGGGAGAGGGTGCTGCTGGGCTAACCTAACCGCACCGGAAACTCAGACATTGATCTCGCTCTTCCTTACTTCCTGCACATGGTTGTAGAGGGCGACCCTCTTACTCCTCTTCCTCCTCCTCGTCCTCCTGGCATCATCCGTGGAGCGCGAACTTAGTTACTTCGCTTCAAGTTTATCACTTTAGAACGGCTCGTTTGCTCCAGAACCGATAAATTAAATTACAGCATACTCGGAAGAATTTCCCTCCTTCTCCTCCTCCAACTCGCCCTTCGTATCTTACCAAAGCTTCATAGAGAGAACGACTGTTTTGTAAGGGCGTGCGACCCCTGCGCGATCATTAAATATTGAAGGAAACAATTCCATTCCGCGTCTATCTCCTCCATACCTTCAACCACTCCAGATGATGATCATCCTCAAGTCATCTTCGAGAAAGGCAAAGCCGCTTAATATTATTTAACATTTCAACACCAGTTGAGTAGTACATTATCACTTAGTGACGATGTGTGTGAGAGTGTGTGCGCGCGAGAGATGAGCTTAAAAGGACCAGTCGTCCGGACGAGTCGAGCACCTGGTGAGGTGGTTCTCATCCGTTCGGCCGCTGCTCTGGACCGCTGTCCTCGTTATCTTCCACAGTAGCTTCCCAGATACGTTACTACCTTAATGTAAAACTGGTGTCTTTGGTTGGAACGCGACGCCGACAGATAGCCACCCATGCGACGTAGATATCAACACGCACTCAAGAATTTTATCAATTAAAAACGAGTACTCATCAAAGAGGACGATGAAAAGAAGAAGGATACATACGCTGCAATAACAACAACAACGACGACGACAACGTTCTTCTCTTTTTCTTCTCCACTCTTTCAAACGCATATCTTTCCACCCTTTCACTTGATGCAAGATTAATATTAATCCCATTGTTCTAAAACTAGCACACTTCAACAGAAAAAAAAACTACTTCACTGTGGGGCAAAGTTTTCATCCTTATATAAAAACCATACCTTCCCCATATTTACCCAACGCACTTGAGCATAATTTAATTTTTAATTATTACAACAATTATTGCCCTATCAAATTCATTAATTTCCTGTACATTTTATAGATAATTATAATAATATCCCATTAGATATGTTCAAAAGACAATGTATGTCCCCTAAAAGACTTAAAATGAAATGTGGAAAGTCCTTGTAACCATTTATAAATGAAATTTGCAATGAAATGTGTCAAGTCCATAAAAATTGGGTATCAATTATAGTAATCGTGACAAAGCGAATAACATTATTAGTATAACAAATATTAATTGGATTTGAGAATGAATGAGCGAGAAATGCGCAAAGGATTAGGATGTGAGTTAATGAAGTTAGAGGAGATTAGTAATGAAGTGGAGTTTTTACAAAAAATTAAAAAAAAACTAAATGAGAATAAATGTAAAAGGAGAGGAATGATAATTTAACGCAAATGCGGTTATTAAAAAGGAGTCGGTTCCGTTGGTTGGGCCGTGGATGTGAAGCGGTGGGGTTCTGTTGGGGGGGTTGGTGAGGGGCGCCGCGGCACCTTTTGAGCCTCGCGATTATTTATAACCCGGCCGTTAAGCGGTGTGAGGTATATAAAATATTGAAATAATTCCCTTATCCGAAGGTAATTATAAAGTCGACGCTTTCGCTCTGAGGAAAGAGAGACTTTGCGCACGTTGTCTAACATTTTGCACGCAGGCAGCGAAGTCGAAGTCGTCGCGCAAATGTTCTCTCCGATCCTCTTCAAGATCACGGATCACGGGACAAACAAGAAGTGTAGACTTTAAATAAGAGAGAAAAAGAGAGAGATAAAGAGAGTGAGATGAAATGGTCCGGTCTGACGAGCGGTAATCAATTATGCAAATGAAATATTAATTTTAATAAGACATCATCGGATGTCGCGGCATGTCTCAGAGCCTCCGCTAATTAGAGGATTAAATCGTCGTGCTTTTATCCGCCAAATCCACGGTTTTAAGTCGTCGTCGCATGCCGCCACCGCCGCCGCCGCCTCTACGTGTATTCATTCTCCTCGTATCCTGGGGGTTTGTCACCAAACACAATCGAGGCAATAAATTAGCGAGGAAAGAGATTAAACGTCGCGAATCACATAAATTAACCGACCTTTTTCCACCTTCCATACCATCATTTCACCTCTCCCCGCACCAATCCTATTCCGATAAACGATTGTCCTTGCACATATTTTTCTTTTCTTATTCCAGTTTTCCAATGCCTTTTACAAAACTCCCATACAAACTTATTTTCATCCCATTTTTAGGTTTATTGCCGCATTCACAAGCACAATATTCATATATTCCATACCTTGTTAAAAACACAAACAATATTTTATACAATTCGAATATATCAAAACGTTATTATTTTTACTTCATACAAAATGACATTAATTGAAACTAATTAAAGAACAAATTAAGAAAGTCTATTATTTCAAGTAAATAATTGTATAAAAATCGTTACATTAAATTTCAATTATTAAAGTGAATTTAATATAGATAATCCTAAAATCTCAAACTCTCATTAAATGCTACAAAAGCAATAATTTCTATGTACATTTATTTAAGACTTTCTTAATCCAATTTATTTTAACTTTCTTAAGAAGATTAATTTGTGATTTATTAGTATTGATAATCTTTTATTTCGGATAATCAATACTATTTCTATAAGAATTTGTGGTTTCTCTATATAATTTTCAACCACTTTAAAACACAATTTTGTCACTCTTGGAAGTTGTTCGCTCGGGTCCTAAAATCTTAATCTCTCATTAAATGCTACAAAAGCAATAATTTCTATGTACATTTATTTAAGATTTTCTTAATCCAATTTATTTTAGCTTTTTTAAGAAGATTAATTTTTGATTTAGTCGTATTGATAATCTTTTATTTCGGATAATCAATACTATTTCTATAAGAATTTGAAGTTTTTCTATATCATTTTCAACCACTTTAAAACACAATTTTGTCACTCTTGGAAGTTGTTCGCTCGGGTCCTAAAATCTTAATCTCTCATTAAATGCTACAAAAGAAATAATTTCTCTGTACATTTATTTAAGACTTGCTTAATCCAATTTATTTTAGCTTTCTCAAGAAGATTAATTTTTGATTTACTAGTATTGATAATCTTTTATTTCGGATAATCAATATTATTTCTATAAGAATTTGTGGTTTCTCTATATCATTTTCAACCACTTTAAAACACAATTTTGTCACTCTTGGAAGTTGTTCGCTCGGGTCCTAAAATCTCAATCTCTCATTAAATGCTACAAAAGCAATAATTTCTATGTACATTTATTTAAGGCTTTCTTAATCCAATTTATTTTAGCTTTCTTAAGAAGATTAATTTTTGATTTAGTCGTATTGATAATCTTTTATTTCGGATAATCAATACTATTTCTATAAGAATTTGTGGTTTCTCTATATCATTTTCAACCACTTTAAAACACAATTTTGTCACTCTTGGAAGTTGTTCGCTCGGGTCCTAAAATCTCAATCTCTCATTAAATGCTACAAAAGCAATAATTTCTACGTACATTTATTTAAGACTTTCTTAATCCAATTTATTTGAGCTTTCTTAAGAAGATTAATTTTTAATTTAGTCGTACTGATAATCTTTTATTTCGGATAATCAATACTATTTCTATAAGAATTTGTGGTTTCTCTATATCATTTTCAACCACAAAAACTCGCATTTTAAAACACAATTTTGTCATTCTTGGAAGTTGTTCGCTCGGGTCCTAAAATCTCAATCTCTCATTAAATGCTACAAAAGCAATAATTTCTATGTACATTTATTTAAGACTTTCTTTATCCAATTTTATTTTAGCTTTCTTAAGAAGATTAATTTTTGATTTATTAGTATTGATAATCTTTTATTTCGGATAATCAATATTATTTCTATAAGAATTTGTGGTTTCTCTATATCATTTTCAACCAATTTAAAACACACTTTTGTCACTCTTGGAAGTTGTTCGCTCGGGTCCTAAAATCTCAATCTCTCATTAAATGCTACAAAAGCAATAATTTCTCTGTACATTTATTTAAGACTTTCTTAATCCAATTTTATTTTAGCTTTCTTAAGAAGATTAATTTTTGATTTACTAGTATTGATAATCTTTTATTTCGGATAATCAATACTATTATTTTTATAAGAATTTGTGGTTTCTCTATATCATTTTCAACCACTTTAAAACACAATTTTGTCACTCTTGGAAGTTGTTCGCTCGGGTCCTAAAATCTTAATCTCTCATTAAGCAATAATTTCTATGTACATTTATTTAAGACTTTCTTAATCCAATTTATTTTAGCTTTCTTAAGAAGATTAATTTTTCAATACTTATTAATTAATTAATCAATACTATTTCTATAAGAATTTGTGGTTTCTCTATATCATTTTCAACCACAAAAAACTTTAAAACACAATTTTGTCACTCTTGTTGAAGTTGTTCGCTCGGGGTTGCGTAACGCCGTGACCGAGTTACGGGGTTTCGATTTGCCTTAATTGAATTAGCCGACTTACAGTTGTAATCCCCAGTCACGGAAGCGACGTTTTGGACGAAAAATAAAAAATAAAGAAAGAGGATGAATAAAAAAAAATATAAATATACTACTAACAGGTATTCGAAGAAAAAAAGACAAGATTTTTTCCAATTAAATAATTTGTCCTCCTCCTCTTCGTATTCACGAAGAATCGGAGGAGCTATAAATTAAATTCCTTTTTGCTCTCCGTTTCGGTACCGGTCTTCTTCTGCTGCAGCGGCGGCAATAAAACAATGTGAATATAATAATAATAAAAAAAAAATCAAGGTGGAAGAAACGAAAAAAAAAATGTGTACTGGGGGGACGAGAAATGAGATGAGCGTAATTAAATCAGCGGTCGAAGGGGGGCCGACTCGAAGGGGGGTCCACATGAATCCCGTCTCCCTCTGCATCTCTGCATCGCGAACGGATTGGGATGGTTCTCTGATATGGTTAGTGTATACGGATGATGGTACACTGTATCCAGAGGGTCGCGCGGCGGTGGTGAAGAGTCGCGGAGGCGTGGCGCGGTGGCGCCAACCTCGTCGCGGACCATAGAGTTCGAACGCGAAACGGACACACCGCAACTTCACCTTCTTCACAATCCAGTCCGTTCTTTTTTAATCTTATTTTCAATTTTTTTCACCTCCTCATCTCTACTTCTCCTTTCTTGTTTTAGTCATAATAACCCGATGAACCTCCTCGCCGAAGCGAAGAGCAAATAAACCGTCGGGTCTCTCGGTTTTATTTTAATGATCCGCGGGAGTCTATAGCTATGAAAACGGAGCAAATGCAGAAAAATATATAAAAAAAAATAGAGAGAGGAATTAAGAGAGAAAACGAATGGTTCACGGTTCGCGGCTTTTAATTTGTAAAACAAATAGCTCGCTTTAAACGGTTCCACGCGCGTTAAAGTAGGATTTATGAGTCCGAAATTTCTACAGCATTTTCCTTCATCCAAAAAAAACAAACAAACTTCCAGAATTCCACTTATCAATCATCTTATAATTAGTACTTTTTTGATTACCGTGATCATCATATAATCAATATCTTGATAATTAAATTAATTAATTGAAGAATTGACTTCAATTTGCATTAAAATATTGAATTTATTTCTAACAATTCAATATGATATTTCGGTTTTTGTTATTGTATTTCATTCTTGCAAGTTGTAAAATTAAGATTAAATAAGTATTGATACGAAACTTCGAATATATCAAACGTTATTATTTTTACTTCATACAAAATGACATTAATTGAAACTAATTACAAAACAAATTAAGAAATTCTGTTATTTCAAGTAAATAATTGTATAAAAATCGTTACATTTTATTAATCCAATTGTTTTAATATCAATAAGAGATTTAAATTTCATTCTTGCAAGTTGTAAAATTAATGAAGAAGATTAAATAAGTATTGATACGAAAGTATAGTAATAAAACGTTAAGGATAATGTATTAATATATACACTATACTATTTTGTTTTTATAATGGTTTTGATGGATAAAGCTGTGATCGTAAATGGTATGAATTTATATCAGTTTATGGATGAAGTTTCCATATGATTTTGGATCATTTCTAGTTGGACGATGGTAATTGATTGGCAAACGCGAATTGTCCGGAAAGTGCGAGACGAGCAAAAGAGAAATGTTGGTTGGCGTTTTCGGTGGGAGAGACGTGGCGGCGGCGGAAAGGAGTGAGAGTGGAGGAAATAATTGCCGCGATCCGCGCAAAAACAGGTCGCCAGGACAATTATCCATCTGTCTTTGCGGCAGTCGTCGTGGTCGTAGAAGAAGGTTGGAGGAGGAGGTGATTGGAAGGATCGAGCGTGAGTGCGAGCGAGACAAGGATTCGCGAGATGGAAGGAGAGCGAGCGCAAAGAGAAGGCCAGTAATAAGCATTAAAAATGTTAATAACGGCGAACGGAACATGTGTATACATAGTTAGAGTGTTATCACTTACACGTTAATAACGGCGATAAAGTCGAAAAGCGTCCGTCAATGCCAATTAGAGGCGACGCGGATGGGTTTCCACCGTTCCTCCAAGTTTTTCACCCTTTTTCCTGGAGTCGAGTCGAGGAAACGTGCTCAACGGGTGGGCAAAAACGCGATGGTCGTGCCCCCTCAGGGAAACGGGGGGCGACCATTAAAAATATTAATTGGTTTAATCGATATCGCCTCGCGATTCGAATCGATTACCGCTGGCTAATAACTTCATTTGCACCGAGAATCCTCAATATCAATCTTAATCCTACGCACAGGAAGCGCCGCCACATCCTCCGACCAGTCTCAAACATCTCACTAACTCTCAATTAAATCCATTACCATTTCACGATATGATCTATATCCGACGTACGCGTCTTCATAACATGTTCGTACATGCTTTTAACACACATTTAATTGATCAAATTTGCAACTGTCAAACTGTTTCGTTATTTATGCAACACCTACTTTATACACACATCTTCAACAACTTGAATATAGTTCATAACTTTCAGATAGTTTTGTTAATGAAAGAAATCAACTTTTCCAACTTTTACTAAACATCAACTTCAATAATTTAAACAACACCTACTTTGTTAATGTCATAACCAATACTTTCTATAGTTTAAATAAATCAAAAAAAAAATCCAGATTCTTTCTAAATTTTTAACAAATTGAAGATATTTTGAAACACTCGAAAAGTTTTAATAATTCCATAGTTTTAATAAATAATAGAATTATTTGAATACATTTTTTAAATTTAATAGAAAAAAAATTGTTTATATAACTTTTGAAAAAAACTTTAGACAACTATAGACATTTAGTACATTGTTAAAAATTTGAAATTTGAGTTTTTGAATGTTTTCTAATAGTTAATAAATAATTAATAAAATTTGCAAACATAATTTGTAATGCAACAAAAAAAAATCTGTTAAGTATGGATTTTGATAAATTTCAAGTATAAATCATCTTGAGCGCTTTAGGTCTCAATAAATCATGTTTTCACTTATTCCTCTTCATCATCATCAACATCATCATACACGTTTTACTATATATATATATATGTTTTTATCTTCATCGCCGAATAAATTAGAGATTGATCTTAAGACCAATAAATCAAGAAATACACTTCGAGTTAATTGGGAATTCCCAATAGGTTTCAGGCAAAAATCGAATCAATTTCTCAACGCAATTTGCAAAAGATTGAACATCCCGATTAATATATAAAGTAAAAAGTATTTGAAAGCGAATTTGTATGATGTAATTTAGTAAATATTTGGTTAAACGTTATTATATAACAAACGATATACAGTAGACACGTGAAACGCGAATTAGAATTTTTCGAATGCGACATGCAACGATCGTTAATCGTTCGTAAATTGCAAATTTATTTTTTCTGTTTGGAAAATGTGAAGTGAGGAATTCTGTTGGCAACGGGAAAGAGGACAGAAATGATTACGTAACGTGACGATATTTACGATTTCGCTGCGTCCCATCCAGAAATTTATGCCCGGATCGGTGTTAATCTGAGCTGATGAAATTATGTTAATGGTTCGTGCCGACAAACGCGGCTCCTCCGTATCTCAGAAAACAAATTTGTAATTAAAAAAAAAATATATATGTATAAATGTGTATAAAGAAAAGTTGTTTCATAATTCACGTTTTCTAATTAAAACATTATCTGCTCAATGTAGTAGACGCGCTTGCTTTAATAATAACATCGATTGTGCGATTCGGGCTTCGAGTTTGTAACAAGAAAATTGTTGTTGTTGTTGTTGTTTCTGCTGCTGCTGTTGTTGTTATTTATTTACAATAAATTATCTTTGGTTCGCGTCGCGCCGTCGGCTCGTAATTTGCCTGAGAGGACAGACCATAAAAATAATTATGAGATAATGAGCTGAAAAGTTACTTCGGGGTCAAACCGACAAAGACATTTTGAAATTTTATTATCGCACTTAAAACAAGAAGGAACGGCCTAAGAGGATAACGCCGTTCGTAATAATAATAATAACGCTCCGACAAAACAGAGAGAAGAAGAAAAAAAAAAAGAATCGAGAAGAAGCTGAGAAGAGGACAAACAGCAGTCAGGAAAGTCGGAGAAGAGACTCTCTTTTTCTCAGGGAAGGAAAATATTCCGTTCGTTTTATATCTGAGTCTCTCGTTGCTGCTGCTGCTGCTCATACCGATAAAGTCGTGAATTTCGCGATTATGAGCTTAAGAAGTAATTGATGGAGGCCGTAAGTTTTCCTCCACTCTCGAAACATGAGATAATCAAAAGAAAATTATTCTTCCCGCTGTATTTCACGAAATTCCGCCACGCCCTTCCATCCGACTTTATTTTATCTTCAATTTCTCATTTTTTTTTTGCTCTTATTGCGTCTGCATTTTATTTGGCAATAATTGAAGAAGCTCACATTTTATTAATTTTTTGGGACTTAAATGATCACAGCTTCAGAACTGTGGAAAAAAAAAACACCTGTCTGTTCACTTCAGGAAATTCAATAAAATCCGAAAAATGTTACCAAAACACCTGCACGAAAACGTGTGTTCGCTTCTAATTTATACTTAATTTTTTTTTGAGTAGAGTTTACTAATTGGAATTCTAATTTTCAACAAATTTAATCAAGTTATTTCAGGAAAGCAACTTTGTTTTCTTTAATATTTAAAGTTTCTCAAACATGAATAAGTTAAATTTATATTTATAATCTACTTTATAACAAACTTTCAGTAAATTCAGTAATAATTTCATTGTAACATTTAAAATTTCTGTCTTCATAGTAGATAAAAATATATAAAAATTCCAGTTTTTAAGTAAAATTTGATATATTTTCTTCACAATTTTGAATCATCTTTAATAATTTGAAAATTGTACAAAATTTCATTTGATTTTTATACAAGCAAAAGCGAACACTTTATTTATGTCTTCAGAAACAAAAATATTGGTAACTATAAGAAAATGGAATAAAGACAAGTAAAATCCAATACATTTTCTACAATTTTATTCTTAATTTTGCATCATCTTTAATATGTTGAAAATTGTTCGAAATTTCAATTGATTTTTATAGAAACAAATGCAAATATTTTATTTACGTCTTCATAAAAACAAATATTGGTTGCACCAAGAAAATGGAATAAAGAGAAGTAAAATCTAGTACATTTTATACAATTTGATTCTAAATTTTGAAACATCTTTAATTAGTTGAAAATTGTTCAAAATTTCAATTGATTTTTATAGAAGCAAATGCAAATGCATTATTTATGACTTCATAAACAAAAATATTGATAACTATAAGAAAATGGAACAAAGAGAAGTAAAATCCAATACATTTTCCACAATTTGATTCTAAATTTTGAATCATCTTTAATTAGTTGAAAATTGTTCAAAATTTCAATTGATTTTTATAGAAGCAAATGCAAACACTTTATTTATGTCTTAAAAAACAAAAATATTGGCAACTTCAAGAAAATGGAATACAGAGAAGTAAAATCCAATACATTTTCTTAAAATTTGTTCTACATTTTGAATCATCTTCAAAAAGTTTAAAATTGTTCACAATTTAAATATTGCAAATTTAATAAATTTTGAATATTTTCTAATTACTTGAAATGATTTATACTCATTAATTTAAGAATTAATTGATTTTGAAAGTTTTAAATAACCTTTTTTGTTTCCAAGTTTCCAATTTTGAGACTCCTAGAAACAAAGCGTTTTTTAAGAATCTGAACGCATTGTGAATTATAAAAAATCGTTTTTTTTTGTTGTTGAAATGTATAACGTAACTTTACTCTCCCTTTCTTCCATGAATTTATTATATCTATTCCTATTCGTCACTACTCTCCATTTCGTCTTTCCTTTACGTTTTGTCTTTTACGATTTTTCAGTTCTCTGGCGGAGATCTGTCGCGCAGATAGATGTCGGAATTATTATTGTCCATTTAATTTTGGACACGGTTTGCTCGTAAAAAGTTCCCGCGGCGAAGAGATGTGTGTGTGTATACGCGCGGGGTGATGACACGTAACAAGGTAGGGTCGTAAATAATTTAAGGAAAGTCGAGTTTTACTACGACGGTTCCCCGTCGAGGAAAAGAGAAAAAAAGGACGAAAAGGGTCCGTATTTACCCCCAAAAAGGGATGCTTATCCCGTCGCGTCGTCTATACAAGGGATGCACAAGAAGAAACACAAGAAATCTTGCATCTTTTATAGTCGAACGAAGATTTTTATATTTTGATGGATGCGTGCGTTGATGCAAAAAAAAAGGGACATTAATATTATATTTATATTTCAAACATGGAAAACATTTAATTAAGTCCCATAGGTGGGCTGATCGACGTCCGTTTCGGCCCACTGAGTCCGAGAGCTTCCAGCAAAACAACATGTTTGTTTATTTGCTTCACGTATTCCCATCTCGAGATTCCCATTTTGGTCGTATAAATAAATAAATGTATATGTATGGAAACTTCTCTTGCGCTTTGCATATAACATTAATTATATTAAATAGGATCGTAGCAGTATTTTATTAACGTGATTACATCAAATCGCTATTTTCTGTCTGTTACAATCCACTCCACATGCCTCCTCACTCAATCCCACTTGTCAACGTTTAAATTTTCTTCATTGAAAAACTAATAATAATTCAATTTGATAGTTTACATTTTACTTAAGTAATCAATGCAATTTTATTTACTTAACTTTACTAAAACAATAAGAAAATGTACGCAATTCTTATAAGAAAGAAATATATTTTCTTCATTGAAAAAGTAAAAAGGAAACGAATAATAATTCAAGTTGCAAATTTACTTTACTTAAGTAATCAATGCAATTTTCTTTACTTATCTTTACTAATATATACCAAAGATTTTTTTTTATAAAAACTATATTTTCTTCATTGATAAATAATAATTCAATTTGAAAGTTTACATTTTACTTAAGTAATCAATGCAATTTTCTTTACTTAACTTTACTAAAACAATCAAAAAATGTACGCAATTCTTATAGGAAAGAAAGAAATATATTTTCTTCATTGAAAAATTAAAAAGGAAACGAATAATAATTCAAGTTGCAAATTTACTTTACTTAAGTAATCAATGCAATTTTCTTTACTTAACTTTACTAAAATATAACAAAGTTTTTTTTATAAGAACTATATTTTCTTCATTGATAAACTAATAATAATTCAATTTGAAAGTTTACTTTACTTAAGTAATCAATGTAATTTTATTTACTTAACTTTAGTAAAACAATCAAAAAATGTACGCAATTCTTATAAGGAAGAAAGAAATATATTTTTTTCATTGAAAAACTAAAAAAGAGACGAATTCAAGTTGCAAATTTACTTTACTTAAGTAATCAATTTTCTTTACTTAACATCACTAAAATATAACAAAGATGTTTTTATAAAAACTATATTTTCTTCATTGATAAACTAATAATAATTCAATTTGAAAGTTTACTTTACTTAAGTAATCAATGTAATTTAATTTACTTAATTTTACTAAAACAATAACAAAATGTACGCAATTCTTATAAGAAAGAAAGAAATATATTTTCTTCATTGAAAAACTAAAAAAGAAACGAATTCAAGTTGCAAATTTACTTTACTTAAGTAATCAATTCTCTTTACTTAACATCACTAAAATATAACAAAGATGTTTTTATAAAAACTATATTTTCTTCATTGATAAACGAATAATAATTCAATTTGAAAGTTTACTTTACTAAAGTAATCATAAAATGTACGCAATTTTTATAAGAATGAAAGAAATATATTTTCTTCATTGATAAACTAATAATAATTCAATTTGAAAGTTTACTTTATTTAAGTAATCACTACAATTTTATTCACTTAAATTTACTAAAGTAATCTTAAAATGTATGCAATTCTTAAAAGAATGAAAGAAATATATGTTCTTCATTGAAAAACTAAAAAAGAAACGAATAATAATTCAAGTTGCAAATTTACTTTACTTAAGTAATCAATGCAATTTTCTTTACTTAACTTTACTAAAATATAACAAAGATTTTTTTTATAAAAACTATATTTTCTTCATTGATAAATAATAATTTGAAAGTTTACATTTTACTTAAGTAATCAATGCAATTTTCTTTACTTAACTTTACTAAAACAATAAAAAAATGTACGCAATTCTTATAAGAAAGAAAGAAATATATTTTCTTCCTAAAAGAAACGAATTCAAGTTGCAAATTTACTTTACTTAAGTAATCAATATATTTTTATTTACTTAACTTTACTAGAAAAATCATAAAATATATGGAATTATTATAACAAAGAAAGAATAAAAAATGTATTTTGTTCATTGACAAACTAATAATAACTCCATTTGTAAATTTACTTTACTTAAGTAATCAATAAAATTTTATTGACTTAACTTTAATAGCACAAACATAAAATGTTTGGAATTTTTATAACAAAGAAAATAATTATAGAAACTATATTTTCAGTGATAAACAAATAATAAATAATAAAAATTTACTTTTATAAGTAATCAATTTAATTTTCTTTACTTAACTTTACCAATAAATTTCTTAAAAATCAATAAATAGCAAGCATAATAAATTTCTTGCAATAGATTCAATTTAAATCGTAGAATTATTGTGAATTTGTATAAAAAAAAGTCATTGTTTTTGAGTAAATTAATATTGGTAAAAAGTCATTAAGTGGATGAGGGCTGTTTTCGATTGTGATTTGAATTGAAACGTAAAGTGAATTGATTTGAGGACGTAATGGGAAATGGATGATGATGTATGTGTTTTGTGGCGCATTAGAGGAGTGTTTTTCGGGTTCGAGGGGGTTGTTTTTTGGAAGTAAAACGTAATGTGGTCAACATCAACAACTATAACAAAAAAAGAACAAGAGAGAAAGAGAAGAGAATAAAGAATGAAGCGAGTGTATGTGGTGGTGATCAGTCTGTCCGTTTTTATTGGGGATTGTGTTCGGAGCGGTGGTGGTGTTGGTGGGGCCTCTCTCGTTTGTAAATGCAGTTGGCACGAGTGATAAGTACCACCATCAATCATCAAGCCCAAGAACTACGCCCCGAGCTGTCTGCTAAACAAACATATAATTATGGATATGAACCTCTGTTTATACCCCTGACCACTATTATTACCACCACCACTCGCAGATCTCGAAGGCCCGATATATAATGAAGTCGAGCGAACTGGCGACTCGAAGAGCCTTCCTCCAAACCTCATCCTCCTCCAACGTCCACCTCTTTCTTTCCTCTTTCTTCTTCTACCACACAGAAGTCTCTGTCTCACACACAGACACTCTTCCTTACACTTTTTCCCATGCACACCTAATTATCTCGAAAAATTCCGAATCGAGCGAGCTGCTAGACAAGGACTTCCCATCGTCATCATCATCATCATCATTTCGCATCTCACCAATTGGCCCCAATCAGGAAATATTAATACAGGCCCGTCCCAGCTCCAGCTGCGGACCCCCCGCAGCCGGACCACAGCACAATCGAAACATCAAGAAAGAAAAATAAGGAAAAATCAAAGAAAATTACTCCTTTAAGCCTTCTTTTTTCTTTTACTCATCTCATGAACTGCTACTGCGAAGATGCAACCAATTATTTCTCGGAACCCCAACGAAAAAGTGGAAACGAAGATGGAAAAAGAGAAGTTAACAGAAACACAACAAATCAATTAATTGAAGGGGAGTCCCCCCCGCTCAGGCAGTGGCGAAAAAAAAAAGAGAGGAGGCCGCTTCTTGTGCAAATATGGCGGCAAGCCTAAAAGCGCCCCGAGAGCAAATATGTACACTTGAATTAAGCCTCACACGTATATATTCGTGCCCCAGACGAACCGAAAGAAAGAAACAGAAGAAAAAAAATGTGTGTATGTATGTGTATATGTATAAAGGTTTTTGGAGAAGAGCAGAAGGGAATCTCTTCTTCAATTGTTTGATCAGTTCGGAGCAAATACGAGAACGTGGAAACGGTTTTCCGCCGAACTGCCAACCGTAAACATATTTGGACAAGGTGAGAAACACGTGTCCTCCGACCTGGTCTGATCCAATTATACACGGGACACGGATTTGGCGGATTCCTCCCCCAAGATTTTGCACATAAATCGCTGCAATCGAACACGGCTTTGGCGGACGTCCAAAATGCGTAACTTTTTTTCGTCCTCCTCGTCCACCACCCACCGCACAAAAACATGTGTCCAAAATCCTTGTTCGATTTAAATAAAAAAATATAAATGGATTTACACTTCATTTCTATAAACGTAATCTATAAAAAAAATACTTTACTTATGAAAAATTTAAACGTAATTACAAAATAATTCAAGTTTATATCCAAATTATCAATTACAAAAAAGAGCCCTAAAACTAAAAAGTTTGCATCTTTTGAATTATAAATTTAAAAAAATAATAATCTATACCATTAAATATTCTTCATTTTATGTAATATTTAACGAAAAATTATTGTAAATATCTATTGACCATTTACATTCATAAAACAAATATACAGTATGATGAATTCAAATCTAAATTCAAAATGCATACTTGCTCTATCGTATTACCTACACTGATTTTCGCTGCTAATGTCTCGCTAATGTATGTCATCAAAAGCAATTTTGAATCCCACTAATGGTATCTAATGTATCTCACTTAAAATTGAAATCATTTTCCTTAACATTTACTTAAGAAACACCATTTTCCATAAACATTTTCCATTTTTTTTTCAAAATCACTTCATTTACTTTTAGATTTAAATTTTTAACGTTTTTATAATAATTTGAATTTTATTTCCATCTTTTTTTAATGTAATTGATAATATAATTACATAAAATTTATTATTATATAAATTATTATTAAGTTATAATTTGGTTTAAATTGTATAGATTTTGCAAGGAATAAAAGATTGTTAAGCCAATTATGAATCCCAAAAGAAAGAAAAAAAAAAACTAAATCATGCTGAGAGCAAGAGCGTCTTTGAATCAGGGTTTTAGAAAAAAAATAAGAAATCCGCAAGGGCTGAACCGCTGCTGGTCAAATCGCATTAGCCATTGTTGTTCCCTTATGGTTGCTTAATTATTATCAAAATAGTCTTAAATCCTCGTAGATAGAAGCGGTAATTCTTCCCCGAAGAATGGCACTCTTTGTTTGGGCACTGTTTGCAAAAGCCACTCCGCAAATACCTTCTGTCCCCAGTTTCCTCTCTTTTCTACACCATTCACCGCACTTTGTTATTATTACTTTACTCTCACTCTATATATTTTTTTTTCTCGTCCCTCTAAATATGCTAATTTCGCTTTTCCAGGCGTTAAAGAGGGCGAAAGACAAAAGGGAAAATTCGCGTGAAATTCTGCGCGCCCCCTCCCGAACATATTTCAATTATTTTATTTTTTTTATTTCAGACCCTCAACTCTTTCAGCTTTCTCTCTCGTCTTTTTTTTGTTTCCATCTCTTTCACTGTGTGTGTATGTGTCGTATACATTCTTGTTCCACTTTAATTTTTGGTTCATCGAGTCGGAAAGTCAAAGGGACCCGACCGCGTGTAAACGACAACCCTCTCACGCCGACGCGCGGTTTTCGGGTCTCCTGAAAAGAAGACATTCTATACAAACGAATTCCTTGACTAAGGACACACAAGCACACACACACACAGAAAAAAAAGAAGAAGCAGTAGTAGTTGAAGGAAGAGTTATCTGATTCGAGGTTTTTATCGGTTAAAAGAAGAAAAAACTGTGTATAGTGCAAGAGATAAATAGGGCGAAGGGTTCTCTCAGCTGTTTCCCCACTTTTTGTTCAGTGCTTTTCACTTAGAGTTTGTGTGTTTTGTCAAAAAAACTTTATCTCTTTTCTACTTTCCTTCTTCTGGATTTGATCAGATGATGATGATGGTCAAAGGGCGTAATCGGAGGAGTGGATACAAATATTGGCGGATGGTAAATTTGCGCAGGGCGCGCTTTTCTCACGAGGCCCATTAAGAGTAGGACATCTCTCTACTCCTACTCCTGCTGTTTCATCCTTTCTTTCCCTTTTTGTGCTTTATTGCTTCAACTACTCCTGGGAGAGATGACATCTTCTTAGGTTTGTAAGCCGGTTAAAACGCTCTCTCCGCAGATAATCTTAATCCTTAAGTAGTATGCATGGGTTCGGTAAAGGTGCCGGCCCTCATTGTCGGAATTCTGGGCACAATGCGGGCTACCCTCGAGGACGCTTATCTGCCTATTAAGAGAGGCTACCGGACTCGATTCCAAAACATCCATCCGGCATAATGGCGATATTTACACCTTAACCATCCTTTTGTCCCGGACAATACGCTGCCAGATACTTGAGATCTGAAGGGCACCTGTCTTCTTCCATCCATACACTCCTCTTGTTGTTGTTCTTCCTCCCTTTTTTTTTTTGGAACCACTTCTTTATTCCTTTATTTCTTTCGCCGTAAACCCGAAGAGCAAAAACCACCGCTCGTCATTAAATTTTATTGCAGCCACTGATTCCAACCAGATAAATGCACACCGAAAAAAACACCACCACCACCTTTCATTTTTCCACATTCTCTTCAAACCATTTTCACCTTGCTACTGCCCATAAATTATACTGACTTTCAGCACGTCCCTTTTTGCGGAACTCTCACAAAAAAAAAAAAGGGACCTCTCGAACGAGAGAAGATTGTAAATCCAATGATACCACTTGACGATACTTAAAGTCATTATTAGCGCATTAAAAACTCGCCAGCAATAAAACAACCCTTTTCAAAATTCGTCTATTAAACTCAACAATTTGCCTTATCTACTCAAATTGAAACTTCAGAACTACTAAAAAAATATATATATAGTATTAAAAATCAATCAACATAAATAAACTAAGACATTTATTTTGTCCAAAATTCACTTTAAATGAACTAATATTAGTTAACATAAATCTCTTTTTAATAATCAATAAACTTTAAAAAATTTAACCAATAATTATGAAAATGTGTCTTGTTGAATGTTTTAACAATGAAGTATTTTTTTGTGTATCCTAAGGTGAAAATCTTTAATGCGTCTATGTTGGGAGTTCTTCGGCTATAATTGGCCATTGATTCAAAGCGGATTGTGTAGGTCTGTAATCGTTTGCGAACCTTTCGCAAAGAGGTACTGTTAATCCAATTTTGTTCAATAAAACTAGGTGAAAATGCCGGAGGGGAGAAAAAAAGGAATAAATCGAAACTGCACTGAACAACTGTGTTTGTACGCGTACGTACGTACATTTGCCGTGCGTCGATGATGATGATGATGAAGTTAGAGAGCTCAACAAGCATACACATTTGGCGGATTATTGCGTAATGAGAGAACGGGGGGTAGACAAATGCAATAAAAAAAACAAATGAGAATGTTTTCGAATTGGGAACGGATGCAGAACAACAATAATAGAGAGAGAGAGAGAAAGAGAATCATCACTATTTTAGTCTGAATTAAACAAACCATACGTTTGGATACGACACATTCTTCCTTCCTGCATGTAGTAGGTATATGTACACATTTGCATATACATGGTGGTTCTTTTTTTTCTCTGTTTTTCTGTTGTGTGTGTGTGTGTGTATGTATTTTTTTTCCATCGAGTTTATATTTTCAGGAAAGGTAGTAAGCAGTGCGCGGAGCGAGGGGATGAATTTCGCTCCCCTAAGTGGGCACACGGCACGCCCTTAGGCGTGGCCAACATGTCTCTTCACTGAATAAAGACGTACACTCCAACATATATTACGCATTTAGTGCAATTCGTTTTACAGCTTGTTTATTCTTCTTCTTCTTCTCTTGCTCTTCTTAACCTCTCCTCCTCTCCACTTCTTCTTTGGCCGCTGCTTTTGCCATATACACATGTACGGGCTTATCCTTGTTTGCTTTTATTTTATTCCTCGTCGACCATTCCTCTTCGTTTCGCAGTGGAAGCCAAACGACCTCCTCACCGGGTAATACAAGCCAACGCAGCACCAACCAACGAAAAAAAAACAACATCAACAAGAAAAGAAACTGGAGTAGCGTCCATCCAATGGACGGCAATTACATTTAAAAACATGATTCTTCATCATCCCCGAAAAGCACTTAGATTCAATCAATCTAATTTATATTATTTCAGCAATTAGATTCGTACGCACTATTAATTATTCAGCTTTTTGCATATGTAAACGGATTCAATTTGGTTACCTCATTGTCTACTCACGAGAATGGGAAAAAATATATGTTTTATGCTAATAAAGTACGCAAAGAGTATTCAGATTACATCGACTTTATGATGGTTAATAATGGAGATTCTGTTCATTACGATTATAGTTGTAACTAAATATTCTGTGCTAATAACAGAGATTACTTCTCAACTAATTTTCGCTCAATTTGCTTCTTCCTTATAAATTGATCATTTACATATTTATTTAATTTTTTTTTTCTTAAGTTAAATTTCTAACACAGTTTCTCAGCATTAAAATAAATAATTCATATTTGAATACTTTATATTTGTTTAATAATATTAAATTTCTAATTATTAGTGTTGTTGCAAAAAAAACAATCGTTTTCTATCAAATTTTGTTATTCAATACCTAAATTAGTATTTTCCAGTTTAAATTGCTAAAAACTCAAGTTAAAAGTTGATTACTCAATTTCCTTAATTTCACAATGACTTTCCCACTATGAAAATGCATAAAATTCGTTTTTTAATAAACATTTTTCTGTTCATACATAATTCCAAATTGTAATCTAATGAATACTAGAAATCTTATTTCAGTTGATTTTATTGGAATGTTTAACAGTTACTGACATTTTTAATGAATTTTGATATCTATGAATGGTTTTCGGTGCTTAGAGATTTTCCAAAGTTGTGGTTTTAAAAATAAGTGATTTTCGATTATTCTACTGTTATAGAATACCAAAACGAAATGTTGGTATCAGTAAGTCGTGTTTTCGTGGTGGTCGAGTTTGGTGCGAGATTTCCAAGTTTGTGGTGTGCGAGTGAGTGTTTCTCCTTTTACGTTTTGTTGGTTTTTGTGGTGATGATATTGGAGGCGATGCCACCCAAAAACCGTCTCCCGTTCTTCTTTTTCGGTAGACCGACGGCCATAAAAATAAAAATATGTCCGCGGTAGCCGACGATAAGCGGGGGCCGGCCGGTAATTAAGATATCTGTACAACGAAAATCACTTAGTTTTAACGCGACAGACTGCTGCTAGATGCTTCTGTTATTACACCTCTCGTAGTCGCCGCCGCGCCGCACCTCACCCACCGCCCCTCTCATCCCTCAACTAATTGGGTCGTTTTCGGGGGGGAAATGGGATTATCCAATCTACACCCAACTCACTCCTATTACCTATACCAGTACATCCTCTCTCTCTCTCTTTTTCTCTTCGGCTCTTTATACCACGGGCGAGTATTTACTGCGATAGCTGCGGGGTTATCTGGAGGAGTCTTCCACCTTTCAATGCTCTAGGTGGTCTCTCTCCGGCTAATTAAGTGGGCTTATAACTCAGGATTCTTCACTAATTGTACATTTATGGACTGCGGGATTCAATAAAATCACTTCCAAGGATGCAATTACCGTTAAGGCGACGGCGGGAAAGCCTCGACGACGACGACGACACCCCTATTGGAAGCGAATCTCTCGCGCACACAATGGCATTCCCTGTTGCCTTTTGCGAAGAACCCGCTAGGAAATGGATAATAATTATCCGATTGTCTGCTGCTGCTGCTCAGGAATGTAAATCTGCACGGGCATCACTGAACCCCGCTCTTTGTGGTTATGAACGTCTCCACCAATAATTGGTACAAACGTTTCACCGAGACTATTTACATCTACTCCAATTTTGGCAAATCCACTCACTGAATCCTTATAAAGAATATTTCAATACTTTTCTCTATTTATCATTTATTTTATTTAAAAAAACGACTGTACTGACAAATTGATTTCCTTTGATTACTTTAGAATTTCAATAAAATGACAAGTTCATTAATCTCAGCTACAATGTTCACAATTAGTTGGTATACCTGATGATCATTTACATATTTATTTCATTTTTTTTTCTTAAGTTAAATTTCTAACACATTTTCTCAGCATTAAAATAAATAATTCATATTTGCATACTTTACATTTGTTTCATAATATTAAATTTCTAATTATTAGTGTTGTTGCAAAAAAAAAACAATCGTTTTCTATCAAATTTTGTTATTCAATACCTAAATTAGTATTTTCCAGTTTAAATTGCTTAAAATGTGCATTTATCTAGTAAAAACTCAAGTTAAAAGTTGATTACCCATTTTCCTTAATTTCATAATGACTTTCCCACTATGAAAATGCATAAAATTCGTTTGGTTTTTAGAAAATATTTTTCTGTTCATACGTAATTCCAAATTATAATCTAATGAATACTAAAAATCTTATTTCAGTTGATTTTATTGGAATGTTTAACAGTTACTGACATTTCAATAAATTGACAAGTTCATAAATAATCTCAGCTGCAATGTTTACAATTAGTTGGTATACCTGATGTCTATGTCAAATGTCATGATGTAGATAAAGCAAAACGATGAAGAAGATTTTTTTAAATGAAGATGAAGAAATACATCAAGTTAAGGTAAGATTGATTGATTGATTCATATAAATAATCTAAATAGAACAGATTGATTTATAACAAATAATGAATATCGCAATATTTCATAATCAATATAAACAAAAACTCGTAGATTATAATTGTCATTTTTGACAAACTGCTGATGAAAACATGGCAACAGTTGATGTAATCACGTGATTAATAATAAAAATTGAATATTTTGATAATGAAAAAGTAAGTTTGATTCCAAATGTAAAAAAAAATATTTATAACATTTGTTGTAATTTATATTTCGTGCTTAATTTCTATTGTTCGAAGATGTTCGAAAAATTTAAGAATTTTTTTGAATAAATTTGATGAACATTGACTTATATGGAAATTAATTTCGTTTTTATTAATTATTATTATTTCATTCGTTTCTACTGCGTATAAATGAGGGATGAAAAGGAAAGGTGGAAAAATTAAGGATAAATTCAATCCATTTACATTTTCCTATGATTCATTTTCGTAACTAAACATTAAGATACAACATTTTTGTTAATTTCCATATAATAAAATAAAATAGAAGTGAATTGAGTCAAGAAAAGAAAGAAAAGCTGTGTAAATGCATGGAGTTCAAAACAAGTCAAGGATGTTAAAGAATTGAATGAATTTGATTTTGATTGATACCAGGTCGGACGGTGATCCACCTAAAGCTAATGTATATTTCATAACGCATTAGTAAATAGCGGTCCGTTTGGACGGGCTTTAACGATCGCCGTATTTAATGAAAACGGAATAAATTATTAAACAGAAATCAATACGCGCTCCATTACAGGTTCCAACCCCCGTTCACATATGTACACAACATGTTCCACATTCGTACGTTAGTATTTGTTGCTTTTGTTGTTACCACTAGCTATTTCATTTCATTTTTTTTTATTTCGTTCCACTGGTTTTTTTTGTTGTTGTTTCACTTTCGGGGGTGGCTTTGAATCGTATTTACCGATAATTACCCTATCCATTATTAATTCCGTTGACGGTCGGAGGCGGCGACGACTAAGGGGTGGGTTTTTAGAGAAAAAATTCCCAAAATAAAAGCGCACGAGAATTAGAGGAAGACGGATCGCGTGTTCTCAGGGGGGTGGAGGAAAGAGGTGGCGCCGAAGAAAGCGCTGGAGTTTCGCCCCTATTCGAGTCGGAGCTTGGGCCGCCGCCTCTTCGGGGGGAGAACTGTAATTCCATAGTGTTAATACTACATCCAAATGGCCACTAATACTACAAGGTGTTCACTTCATGTCGCCCGGACACGCGATCCAACTATAACGCAACAAAACATGGAGAGAAAAATAAATTATGTAGACGAAGGGAAAATGGTTTCGATACATACACATGAAAAAACACCCTCCCCTTCTAGCGCATTCTATCGTTTTTTTTTCCTCTCTCTCTCTCTATTTGGTCGTGCAGACCATCCCGAGATTAAAAGAATCTTTTCCCCCTTGATGGTATGAAAGTAAATTCGGGTTTGAAAGTCTGGCGGTTTTTTTCAGGGGATAGTTGAAAGCATCATCTTCTTCGATGTCCCCTACATATTATTGATACAATGCGATACGACAACACGAATTTACGTAATGCGATTTGGGATCGCGCGGCGACGATGATGCCGATGGGCACGATATGCTTTTTTTTTTTGGGGGGGTGGAATGAAGAGCGGCGAGCGAGGGTGTCTTTATTGCTCAATAACACCCCCAACCCCTAGCATTTCTTTCGGCGCTCGTGGAAAAAAGATGAAATAAAAAAATCACTTGAAATTCGCGCCGAAATAGCAATATCTTTAACACGAGTTTCACGCCCTTTTGATCTTCAACAATTCTCGTTTCGTAGAAAGTATGAAACGCATTTCCATTTCCATTGTTACCTGACATCAATTTTGACGTAGTTTTGAAAACTTTACTAAATATTTTCATTTGTAACAATTTTAAAAACATTCTTCCATCAATTGTTATATAACAATTTGAGAACATTTGAAAAACATTATTTAAAATTAATTAATTGCAGAATTTTTCGTTCCAGTTTCTCTAACATCAATTTTGATATAGTTTCTCAAACTTTACTAAATATTTCACAAAATTTTCATTTGTAAGAAAAAAATAATCAATTTTTCTTTCATTATAATAATTTAACATTTCAAAAAACATTAATTACAATTAATAAATTGCAGAATTTTCATTACAATTTATATAGAAAATTTATCAAATTTTCAGTAATTTTCTTATATTTTTTTATATTATAAAGTGTTTGTTTTGATGTTTTCTATCATAACTATGGTTTTCGAGTTATCAACATGTTCATATCTTTTTCAATATTTAATAACGTTTCCACTGCATAATTTCACAGTAAAAAATGTTAATTATAAATAATGAGAGAGACTAAATAACTCGAAATAATTGCGTAACTAAAGTCAAAAAATAAATAATTTACGATAAATTTGTATATATGTTAAACCACACATCATGCACCAAGTTCAAAATACAAATTCCACAAACAAAAATAAAAACACTTAGACACGTTGTCATTGTTATATACAAGTAGCTCTTGATTTTACAAATTAATTATATTTGAAAAATTGGTAAATCGATAACTTATTTAGTATTATCATCAGAAATGCAAAAGTTATTTGAAATTAATAATAAAATTTTATATTTCGATATAAAGTTTCTAATTTATTTGTAAAATGGTATTGATTTCCAAAATAAACTATAAAAATTTATTCCTTTCACAAATTTTATAAAATATGTAAGAAAACATAAATTAAGCGTAATAAAAAAACGATAATTATTATGTTTATATATTTGTTTTTTAATGTTTGGATAATCAAAATGTAACAAATTCTATTAATTATTACGAAAAAAAGTTATAGGATTTTGTTTTTAATCGCCGGAGCTTAGATTTAGTCAAATAATTCAATTAGATTAATGCACTTTTTTATTGGGCATAAATAAAACGTAACCGATTTTATGTTCGTTTTTAATGGTTTTGTTAATAGAAAATATATAACGTAATCGGATTAAAGTGAATTCATAGGAAAGAGTTTCGTCAATAGAATAAACATATAAGTCTTAAAGAAACGATTCTCAATTGATTTTTTACTTATTTAATAAATTGTAATTTTTGTTGCATTCAATTGGTTTATTTGAGAATTGTTTCTGTAAAACTATTTAAACATTCAAAACACAAGCTAATAATAATAATAATGCTAAATAATAAACCTAGAATAAATGTTTTGTAGGATTGATTTAAAAGTTTGAAATACCTGAGTTTCCATTTCCATCTTAGAATTATGCTAAATAAATAAATAAAGCTCAGTTTAAGTCATTTGCACAAGTAAATTTGCCGAAATTTATCGCGTTTTATATAAAACAATAAAAAAAAATAATAAAAAATTTATAATTTCAAAAATTTTAATGAAAAATTTTAGATTATTAAGAGTGAATGTTACGTAATTATGATGATGTTTAGGCAAATATTAATGACAATGATCGGGAGGACGAGTTTTCGCGTTTGCAAATCGGCGATTCGTTAATGTGTAAAGATTGTGGAGCTCACGTGACGGTAAAATTGGCCTGGCAATTTCCGGTTCTCCGACATGCTTTGAGGAACATTGCGATTAAAAAATTACGTTTAACAACGACGTGAAGGAATTTGCGAGATTATTAAAGAGAATATTATAATAATAAACAAATAAGTTAAGTAAAAAAATAAATAAATTAGAAAAAAAAAGACTATATCAGCGAAATATCCCGAGGTTCCAAATCGCCGAAGCTTTTTTTTTAAATAAATAATTATTAATTGAATTAATAAGTTTTGGCTTCTGTTAGATTGAGATTCGGGAGATTTAGCTGATCGGTAGTAGCAGAAGATGACGTACAATACTTACAAAGCCGTGCTTGTCGCTGATGTTGTTCGTGAGCTTGAGCTTATGAAAGGAGACGACCTTCTGCATCCACTGTTCCCCCGTCGAAGGACTGTCCGGATGTATGTACATCCTCTTCGGCATTTCCGGATCCGCTTTTCCCGCCACCATCCACCGACTGCGCGACCAAACCGGAAAAAGAACAATCAGAACACAACATTCTCAATCAAACCGTCCAAACTCGACAAGATTTGCTGCTTAGAGCATACAAAAAAAATGATCAAAATAAACATGCAGTAAATTGAGATTGAGATTGAGAAAGAGCAGCAATTAACAATTAAAATTTTTGGATTTAGTGAATTAAGGGATGGGGGGGAATTTCTTGACGAGTCGCATGCTTCGTGCCTTTTTCTTTACGTTCGTTCACATCGGGTATCTGTTTTAGTCCCAGCTTGTTACATAAAGCTACGTTTTTTTTCTTATAATTTTCGCGGGAAAAATTTGAGGAAAATAAAGAAACAAAAATTTCAGCGCGCCCGTTCGTATAATAAACGTTTTTTTTGGAACGAAACAAAACAAACACCCGAAACGCAAGACACCAAAGAAAAAAAAAAGAAAGAAACAATAAACATAAATAAATGGTAATAGTAATTGTAAAATTGCAAGAATATAATAAAAAAAAAAATTAAATTAATAAGAGAGATTAGAGAGAAGTCTGGGATTCTAACCTGTTATGGAATTTATATCTACAATCGTCAGCAGCCACGATGTCCATAAGTAAGATGTATTTGGATTTTTTATCTAGGCCCGATACACGCACTTTGTAGGCAGGAAACATGCGCCTGAAACAACGAGAGTATTTTATATTTCTGAGGGGATTCGGTTTTGTTCACCTGTTGTGGAATTTATAGCGGTAGTCGTCGGCGGCGACGATATCCAGCAGAAGGATGTACTTCGCCTTCAAATCCAGACCGCTCACGCGGAACTTCATCTGCGGGAACATTTGCCTGCAAATTCACAACAACTCATTCCAAAACGTATCTAAGATAATCCTGATCAGATCATCATCATCATCCATCGATCGTATTCTGGACTACCCTAATTTATAGATCTAAGGTTGCCCATCATCGCTTGACAAGAAACGGAAAAACAGATGGCGCTCATTTTGTTTAATTCATTCTTAAGGAAGCCCCAATTATAGATCAACAATAACTTCATTAACTAATTAACTAATTTCCAATACTAAAGTGAATTCCTTGATGAACCAAATTTATAGACCAATTGCAATAGTAATTTTTATATAAATATTTGGATTACTTCATAAGTGAACAACCAAACGCAGAATTTTCATAGACCAATTGCAACAGTAACATTTACATTGATATTGGGATCAAAAGGAAGCAGTATTTTCATAGAACGTTTGCTGATTGATTCAATTGTAAGATTTGCACGTGAATATCTAGATTCTTTAATGAATGATCAAATGAAAGTTGTAAGTTTGATAGACCAAATCCAAAAATAAACATAGGCCGTTTGCCGATTGATTTTTTTTTCAAATTGTAAAATTTATAGTTGAATTGACCAATTACAATGGTAAAGTTTAGATTCTTTAATGAATGATCAACCAAAATCATCACACGTTTTGCAATAGTAAAATTTACATTGATATTGTCATTCCTTAATAAATGATCAACCAAAAGTCATCAGTATTTTCATAGACCGTTTGTTGACAGACCAAAGTTTACATTGATGAAACAAAAGTAACAATTTAATGCTGATTGATTTTGTTTTCTTGTTCATGCATATCTAGATTCCTGAATGATTGATCAATTACAATAATGAAGTTTAGATTCCTCAATGAATGATCAACCAAAATCATATGGTCATTCCTAGATGAATGATCAACCAAAAATTATCAGTATTTTCAAAGAACGTTTGTTGACAGACCAAAGTTTATATTGATGAAACAAAAGTAACAATTTAATGCTGATTCATTTTTTTTTCTTGTTCATGTATATCTGGATTCCTGAATAATTGATCAACAGCAGTAGTAAGTTTGATTGATCAATTACAATATTGAAGTTTAGATTTCTTAATGAATGATCAACCAAAATCAACAGACGTTTTGTATTATCATTCCTTAATAAATAATCAACTAAAAATCATCAGTACTTTCATAGACCGTTTGTTGACAGACCTAAGTTTACATTGATGAAACAAAAGTAAAAAAAAATGTTTTTTTTTCTTGTTCATGTATATCTGGATTTCTGAATGATTGATCAACAGCAGTAGTAATTTTGATTGACCAATTACAATATTGAAGTTTAGATTCCTTAATGAATGATCAACCAAAATCAACAGACGTTTTGTATTATCATTCCTTAATAAATAATCAACTAAAAATCATCAGTACTTTCATACACCGTTTGTTGACAGATCTAAGTTTACATTGATGAAACAAAAGTAAAAATTGATCTTTTTTTTCTTGTTCATGTATATCTGGATTTCTTAATGAATGATCAATCAAAGTGTGGGGATTTATCCGCAAGATAAATAAAAAATGTTGTGATCTTGCGACCTTTTTTCCCTCCTTCTCGTCTTGATCATCTGAGGCTCTCATTGACACCGCGAAAACGTAAACAATAAACATCGATAAGAAAGTAAAGACGAAGCTTTCATCACTTTTCCTATAAATACTACATTGTATATATCAATTCCTATAAAATATACATCATAATTTACCGCTTCACAACAGAAAAAATATGAAAATTAGAAAAACAAATAAATAAAATTATATAAAACAATTTTCATAAACGAATTTGTCAAGCCAATGTTTAATTGAGCCAAAAATGTTTTGGAAAAATACACGAACATTTTACATAAATTTAAAAAAAAATAAATAAATAAAAATACGCTGAAAAGGAAACAAATATATAAATAATTCATAAAAGAAAACAATAATTTTTCGTGCCTAAAAAAAATAAGAAATAATCACAACATTTGGAAAGAAAATTTTAGTTTAAATAAATTAATGTTTTATTTAAACTTTTTTGTTGAAAAATATAAATTTAAATGAATTTTCTGAAAATTGTAGTTTAAATTAGAATGTATTATTGAAATGAATTGTGTAAACTATAAAAAAAAATTGCAAATTTATTAATTTATTTACAGAATCTGCATTAATTAGTCGAATATAGTAAACATTTATTAAATTTGAGTTTTGTTTACATAAGTTTCCTACGATTTTCATCCGCCGAACGCAAATTTCTCGACATTATTAAGTTAGGAATGGATGTAAAACAGTATTTAAAGTCCATTTGCATAATAAAATTATTTACGATACGTCCAAACGCGACTCGCATTTCTGCATTTCAGCAAAAAGGAAATTTCTTATGTTAATTCGCGTTCCAGTTTGTTCACCTCTCAATACGAACAAATCAAATTCAAATGTCGTATCTCTCTTTGAGTTTAGAACAAAACAAAGAAAAAAAAATCAAGAAACCAACGAAGAGAATAACAAATGAATGATGTTTAACAAAGCGCGCTCATTTCGAATCCCGACACGGAACGAATTTTCGACAATTATTGTTATTACCATTATTATATCCATTACGGGATATGAATAATGCATGAATTCGTCCTGAAATAATAAAAAAATAAATAAATAAAGAACCTTGAACGAGGACCGTAATTACCGATATTCGCAGCGAATTTGTTTTTACAACAGAACGCGCAACAATTACACATTATATATATCGTGTCGTGTTCTCTCGAAATTGAATTAAATACACAATTATTATATTAATAACGTGATTTTTCCGCAAATATTCATAATAACAATGCACACTGTAATTGCACAATTAACGAATCGCTTATTTCAGTAAATTATATATATTAACTTTTTAATTTATTATTTTCAATAATCTGTAATACCATTTTTTTTGTTGTTGTTAATTAATTGAGTTTAAAAAGAAAAAACTCAAATGAAATACAGTGCGAAATTATTTTATAATATAATGAAATTTCTTGCATTAATTTCATTATTAGAGTAAATTTAATTACAAAAGTTTGTTTAAACATGAATATTTCAATTATTTAGAACTTTTCTTATAAAAATTATATCTCTGTTGTCTGCAAATAATTAACTTTTTTTTTGTGGATATTTAAAAGTGAAAATGTTTTAATTTTGATTCATAGTTATATAATCAATATTGATTTATATAACCATCATTTAAATCACTTTTTTCAATGTCAAATGCTTGAATAAAAAACAACATATGTTATTCGTAATTATAATAATTAAATTTTCCATCACAAGTTTTGAAATTTTATGATAAATAATATTAAATTTAATATTTTGTAGATTCAATATTAATTTAATTTTTTTAAATAAATTTATTAGCTGAAGTTGCGTAAATTGTTAAATTTAAGAAATGTTTTCGTATTTCTAACAATAATTATAAAATGTAATAATTATTAACTAGAAATGATATGATTTGAAAACTGTTAAGTTTTGTAAAACTTTTGGAAAAAAACTGTGTAATTTATGATTCGTAAGTATTGAATAATGCATGGATTATTGAGATGAATATGGAAGGAGAGCAAAAAAAATAAAAATAGTTGATAATCGATAAATTACTCGGCCGTTGAGGAAATTAAATAATTTTCCTGCTGATTTGAATTTAGATTGGATTTGTGCATTATTCGTTGTTATCATTATTTATTTTTTTTTTTTCGCTCATTTATTTTCCTTCCGTTGGGCGAATCAATTATGCGCATATTCCGAAATGTAAATACAAAAAAAGAAGAATTCGGTCGAAGGTACACAGTTTTCGGGTCGAAGAAGCTCCATCTCCCTTTCTCTTCGTTCTTTATGTTCATCATCATCATCATCCTCGTCGTCGTCGTCCTCTCGGAAGAAAAAGGAGGACGGGACGACGATCATAACACTAAATTATGCGGATCGTTAATTTCGGGACGCTCAGGTAGTGGAGGGCAGGCAAAGTCCGCTATATTCATATTTTATACCAAAACCAAAGTTTTTCTTTCCTTTGTAACTGAAGGAGAGAAAGAGAGAGAGAGAGATGATTGTGAAAATGCAATGTACGTATGAGGAGATGAATGGGATTTATTCGTGCGCGCCGTGTCCGAAAATGCTTTTGTAAACCCATCATTAGGCCAATCAACAGCGACGAGCGCGACGTCCGAAAACCCGGACGAAATAATCATGCACCGTTTTTCCGTGCAACCAAAAGCAAAGAAGAAGTGTGTGGTCCTCCGAGTCGAGAGAGCGTATTAACAGGTGGTCTGCACGCCGGCCGCATTACATTAGATATTTACTCAGGAAATCATAAATCAGGAGATAATAAACGATCACTGCCTTCCATCTCGCTCGCTCGAACGTACATACACGCGCACACTACGTACACTCAAGTACGCGTATAACCGAACCGGAGTTAATTCGGTTAATTGCCGTTTCAAAATTGACTGCCAATCGGTGATTTAGTTGTACCGACAAGCTTCGCGCCTTTAATATCTCCATTCATTTAGTTTTTATTCAGAGATCTTTGCGAAACGTGATTAATTACGTAAGCGCTAATTGCGAGCGTTTCCATTGCTGCATGTTTTGTTGTTGTGGTTGATGATGAAGAAGAGAGGTGGACCGAGCTCGGCCACCCAAACGCTCGCTCTTTCCGTTGTTCTGATGGTAATGATGATGATGATGGAAATTGGTAAATGGATAAAATGGTGGTGATGCCTTCGGAGGACTACGAACGGATGGACGGTTCGTGCTCGGGCTGGAGAGAGGAGCTGCTTATGTCTTGTTTAGGCGCCTCGGACTGGTCGTACCCTAGAATTAGTGCGAATGCACCTCAGGCTGTTACCTGTCATGATCCTGCCGTTATTATCTGCCCCCCCTGATTACACTTAACCTATTCCTATAATAATAACAACTACAGCACACACACGCACTCACCCACCTCGGAGCGAGGAGATCCCAGTCTTCTTCTACTTCATCGTCGCCCAGATATGTGATTTATTGCCGTTACGAACGTTCATTTAAAGATCGTTACACCAGAAGAAAATTACAGCTCAATCTGCCCACGCTGGCGCCACCCCCCCAATAAAATCATTAACACCGTACAAACATTCTTAAACAACTACTTCATAACCTTTTACATTTATACTTTCAATAACAATATTTCATATTCTTCATTATATTTAAATAGAATTCCACTATATCTAATCTATAGATTCTAATCCTACTTGCAAAGTATACTCATACAAATATTTTATTTGATCAAAAGTTAATAAATATTTGTGAGTTTTGATACACGTAACTTGGAACAAAGTAAAATAAATAATTGTTTACGTATTATCGAAAAAAAAAATGTACGTTAAGCGAACACTTTTTAAAAAGTTTATTTAAAATTTTACTTTTAAGTTTTATATTACATTTACTTTTCATTTTTATTCATTGGTCAAAAATGTCTTTCATAAAAAAAACATCTCATAAGTATGAAGTTTTCTATATTAATATTAATCTTCGAATATTATGTATTTACATAAAAAAATGTCAATGATTTTTGTATTTTATGTATAAAATTATCAAAAAATTTATAGATTTTTTATGAAAAATTAATAAGCGAATATTTTATGAATTTTATAACAATTAAAAAATCAATAAATATATGAAATTTTCTGTTACAAATCAATAAATTATTAAATTTACAACAATTTTAGATTTTATATAAAAGTATATAAAATTTTCTGAAATGAAATAATGAAATTTAATATATATATAATTATTCTACTGTATAGAAATGTATAAATGCAATATAGAAAAAAAATATCTCATAAGTATGAAGTTATCTATATTAAAATTAATCTTCGAATATTATGTATTTACATAAAAAAATGTCAATGATTTTTGGATTTTAAAAATAAAATTATCAAAAAATTTATAGATTTTTTATGAAAAATTAATAAGCGAATATTTTATGAATTTTATAACAATTAAAAAATCAATAAATATATGAAATTTTCTGTTACAAATCAATAAATTATTAAATTTTCAACAAATTTTATATAAAATTTTCTGAAATGAAATAATGAAATTTAATTATTCTACTGTATATAAATGTATAAATGCAATATAGAAAAAAAAAACGTCTTTTAGATTCATGTATTTACAATTGCATTAAAGGATTTGATACACAGGAGTCCTTGCGCCATTAACATGCTTCGCATGTTCCAATTCGAAAGTAGTTTATTATTTAAACTTGTTACAAACAATTTAAATGTTATACAGATCAATGCAGACGTTAACAAGACTCAAAAGAAACGTGTGTCTTTACAACAAAACAAAATAATCACATTTACTTATATTAGTTACATTTAAATATGTATACTTTTAAATTTACTTTAAATTTACCATACTTTTTTTTTACTACATATGAAGAACAACTTTACAAAGGTCATTTTGATTAATGCGAATTCAATATGCGCTGGGAAACACTTTTAAAATAATTATTTATTATAAATTGTGACATATTGACGAAGTTATAATTGTATGTTGTTGTTTTGTTGAAATTTGGTGAACGGTGATTGTGATTAATGTGTATTAGATATGCGATGGGAAAGACATGAAGTAATAATAAAAATCCGAGACGAAGTTATTACTGTCGTGCGCACGCTTGCAGTTAATGGTTTTTGAGAAGAGGAGGATCGAGTTGAGGAAGGATGAGAAGAGATGAGGATAAGTCGTAATAACAATAATAGTCCGGAGTGGCCGTTTAGGACTTAGAATGTAGGCGCCTAAGAATTATAATTGACTAAATAATATACGTGTTTTCTTTCTTTTTTTTTGTTGTTTTCGGGCGGATCCTGGGACCCTGAGCCCCCCCACTGGGCCCCGGCGCCACCGACCGCAGCCTCGAAAAACAAACAATTTTCTGCTGCACAAAAACCTATACCTATAATATACCAAGCCCATACAGTATGCATATAGATGAAGAGAGTGTATACCTGGAGATGCGATCCGATGCGAATGATTTATTGTTTTAGTCTACTCGCAGCTACTTCTCTCTCGGGGGGTGATTTGTAATGAAAAGTGTAGACTGAGGAGAGGAGATGAGATGATGAAGAAGAAGAAGAAGAAGAAAACAAAAATCAAGAGGAAGAGAGACGTTATAAATTAACTTAATATCAAAATTATGCCGAGTCTACGACCATTCCACGAGGGCGCGTTTTCTACTACACTTAGTAGTATAGTAGGCATAATATCGACCCACACCCGTCGTTCTGCACTTCTTTCCTTCTTTTTTCTTCTTCATCGTTTGTCTCACTTGCTCTCGCCCGGTTCCTCTATCCCTATTTCAAGGGAGAGAAAAAAAAACGAAGAAGAGAGAAGAAAAAAAATGACAGCTGCCTATCTATTACCAACAAATAAACAACCCTCGGGGTTTTGTTATAATGTATGGGGCTAATAGCGGGATCCATGCATAAGCGAAAACCCCACTCGCTACCAAAAGAGCCCCGCACCATCCCGCGCGCCCTCGAAACGCCACCCCTCTCTCACACTCGCCATCACCGCCATTCACAACCCCCAGGAATATTTCTATTATATGAACCCATCCGTTATGATCAGCCATTTTAGCTGTCACCGTGATCGAGAAAGATTTTTACACGAAATAATAATAACAGAACGAAATAATAACAGAACGAATAAGTTTTTTTTGTTGTTGCTGTAGTTATTGACGACTTGGCGAATGATCCTAGTAACGTAATCTTATCTAAGATGCTACTGCAAGTGAAACAAAACACAAACAAACAAAAACAAGCAGAACTTATGTCAACCCGTATTGACAGACGATTTCCTTGCTTGATAAGGAACCGCCTTTTATCTCGAGAACCATTTATTATTTCGCTTCTGATCTTCATGATCTTCCTCAGCTTCTGGTCGCAGCTTCTCTAACCTCAGATAACGGTCGCTATCGAATTACTTAATTTTTTTTATATATATATTTATATATTAATACGTTCCACGTTTTACTACCGCTGATAATACAAGTGATTTACGATTTGTGTCACAAAATCTCTTCGATATTGATTAATTTATATTGATTAGAATTTTTTTTACGATCTCGATGACTTATCCAAATGTCAAGAAACAAATATCTTTTGAAATTAGAGATTTTAGTATGTCTAAATTAAGAATTTTCTTGAATTTTCAATTTAAAAACGACAACATTTTATTTAAAATATTCATTTAAAATTTAAAAAAAAAACAAATTATAAATTTAGCAAATTTTGTAATAAAATTTATTTCCACGTTCTACTACAACTTATTTACTAAATTTGTCACAACTAGAGATTAAATATTCACGTTTCATTCAGAATTTAACATTATAAAACTTTTATTTAACTTTATAAAACTTTTATAAAACAAAAATCAATTGAAATTCGAGATTTTAGAACGTGTTGAACATTTTACTCCAATATTATTGAAATTACACAGATATTTTCAATTAAAAACCAAATTGTAATAATTGTAAGTTCCTTTTCTAAAAAAAATAACTTAAATTAGATTTATTTAAATAAAAAATATTAATCTGAATTGAACATTACGCAGACATTTTGGTGTAAAAACTATTTTTTTTAAATCTGTAAAATTTCCTGTGAAAATTTTATTTGTTAATAACTTTTAACATAATTTTTTTATTAATATCGTTCACTTTTTAAATACCACTGATTTTCTGTATGATTTACTAAAATCTTCTCAATTATTTATTATTTAATTAAGATGACCGAACTACATTTCTTTTGAAGAAAAATAAAACTGTGATTATTGGAATTCGTGATTTTAGTACGTCTGAAATGTAGATTTGGCGTTTCAATTAGTGTGCCGATGTCGGATTTGTTAATACACAGCAAAGTGTGTGAATTTACGCGCGGATAAAGTGTTTGCATTGGTCGTCTTCGTCTTCTAACAGCAGTAGGTGGGAAGATTACGAAAGCACCACTAATTCATCCAAAAGGAAAGGAGAGAAAAACAAACGCATTCGTCGCGTCGTCCTTGAACAAGAAGAAGATGGTAAAAAGGCGACTCCAAGAAAATTATAAGCATCGTGCTAAAAAGTCTCGAGCTAAAAAAAAATTGTCACACGTTTTCTCAGCACCTAAAAGTGTATTTATTGTACATGTTATATATGCACACGTTAAATAGGTGGAAGTTTAACACGCGCTTATTTTTTTTGATATTATATAACCGACTTTCTCGACTCGACTTTCAGCAGGAACAAAGCGTAATTATCCTTTTTATGTATTTCATTTCGCGTTGGTTTCAGGAATTTTTCAACCCCCCCGAAAAACGCGCGCTCCGCATTCCTCGACCTAATTGCGTCTTCATTTCGTCTCTTTCACAGTTATGGAAATAACTCTCCCATTTCGTTGCCATCGTCATCATCATGATTATGATTATTATTAAAGGAATGCCAAAAACGATTTATATTTGTGTCTCCTCTCGCTATTTTCTTGTTGTTCTTGTGGTTGGGCATCAACAGGAAATATAAATAAGAGAGAGAGAGTGATGGTGGAGGAGAAGAGATGGTAGAGAATCCGATGGTATTATTTCGTTATGCAGCTAAGGTATAATTACGGCCGGGAGTGTACCGTGATTAGGTAGGTAGTTTTCTCACCTACCGAACCTATTATTAACCGAAGATTCCCTCAGGTCAGTGATTACTAAAGTACACAAACACGCTGTTTATATAAACTCCGGGGCTTGGGTCATAATAAATAATACTCTCTTTCTCTACTATTCTCTCTTCTCTCGTCTTGCATATAAAGAGATGAAGAGGACGAGACACGAAATAACAGAAGAAGGAATTACGAGAAAATAAATGAGTTAAGACAAGAGTTTTCGAGGCTCCAAATTCATAATTTTTTTTATGCATCTCAATAAATGCAATCATTATTTCCTGTCCGCTCTCAACACTTTACGTAACGCCATTAGGTTTAGGTTAATTGCCTTTTCATACTCACTCGATATTATCATTACGTTTACTAGGCTTTAGCATTTAAGTGAGAAGATACAAATCGATTCTGCAGGAAACTTCGTTTATAATTAAATGTTAAACATTATATTTAAACATAACTACAAATTTATATTCAAATACGATATAAATTGAACAATTTATAGAGTCTAACAGCCACAAACAAAATGTAAAAATCAAATGTAACTTAACTACAAACAATAAAATAAAATAAAAACTCAATCGAAACAAATCCATTTTGCAAAGAAATTTGATTTATAATTATTTATTATTCTCAACATAGTTGCATTAATACATTGATTGACATTATTTTTATATATTTTCCAATATAAAATCTTGATTAAGTTATTTCTTGAATTCAT